>NC_044561.1:61831361-62116361 GCF_007565055.1 Rhinopithecus roxellana | reverse complement strand
TACTAAGTAAATCTATATGAATTTCTATATTTTTAAAAAGAGAAAATTGGAATATGTGTGTCTAGAAACATCAAAAGTAGCCGAAGTGTTCCAGAACAACCTAGGCTAAAAGGTAACAACATTAAAAAAAAAAATCAATGTAATTTTTAAATATAATACCAATATCTCAACATTTGAGAGCCTTCTGTGGATTTCAGATGTTATGTGTGTTTATTAGTAGAAATCAGATAACCATAGTTGATTTTATCTATCATTTCACTTGTTTCTTATGTGAACAGCTTTTGGCATGTTGGACTTTTGACCATTAAGTCATTTTAATGTATTTTTGTTTTCATTTCTATATATTTGATTTGTATTTATTATCAGTTAATAATAAATCTTAATGGGTTTGGTCAAATTCCATGCTTTAAGAAAGTCTGGAATATTTTATATTTACTATACTTTTAAAAAGCTTGATGATTGAAAAAGTAATAACTATACAGTAAAATCCATGGTTCTAGTGAATAATGAGAAATTATTCTTTCCTTTATAATTGATTAAAATATTATAGAAATCACCTACCTTTGTCATAAACATGAAAATCAGGTTTGAATAATTATTATGGCAAAAGGAACAGCTGGTAAACATTCCAACGTGAGCATAAACCTAATAAAAGTGTGGAGTTTTAAAGGCAATGTTTACCTATGTAACAAACCTGCACATGTATCCTTGAACTTAAAACTTTTTTTACAAAACTGAATGTTGGTATGGGACTTTTACATTCTTAGGAAAGAAACTACTAAATGAAATTAAAATATATTAGACAAATGTATTCATAATGAAGCAGGAATAAAGACAGCAATAAGACAAACAAAAGCAACTGCTGTGAACGTTATAAAACGTACATTTTTGGACTTTAATTATTAATGTCTTTGACAATACTAGGTACTGATAAGCTTTCAAAGTGGATCAACCTTATCAGTATGAGTGAGACAATCATGCAGTTTATTTTTTCTCTGCTTCAAAGATTAACCTCATTTAATTTGTTTTGAGCATTTGTGCCCCACCAAAATGCTTTCCATTCAATGGAGTTTCACTGTTAGTTCTAAAATACTAATATTTAAAAGTACAGAAATAAGACACTGAGATATTATTTTATCCTTTCTACAGTTTATTTGTCTCCAAAGGAGACTGCTGTAATTTAGAATGACAGGTTTTTAAATAGAAGTAATCCTGTTATCTGCTTGGTGAAAATTTTATTAGAATATTCTCTAAGTTTGAGAAATGAATACATATATATGGGATTACTAGTGTCATCAGATTAATAATAGATAAAGTCTTATAAACATGTTGGCTTCACTCAATAAAGTGAGGTTTTGAATTGTGAAGGAACAGTGGTTTGTAAATTTCTATTATCTGAAGAGCTTTTTTCTTGTGCTTTTAAAAACAACATGTGACATGAAGAAAGGCAAAGTTACTGTGGTTAAAGTTTGCATGAAAGTGGTGTAATCTATGCTGCTGGGCTCCATCCTCAATGGGCCCTTATGCAGATACAAGAGACCCAATGGCTTGACAGAGAAGTATGAAAACTCAAAGTATTTTTAACCATTTATATTTGTAAAAAAAAAATAGTTGGTTAAAATGTATAAGGATATGGATTTACCTTCATGATCAGACACAGACATACACTCCTCCAGTGAGGTCCAGTCATATGAGTGTCCTTGTCTCTGTGAAGGAAAAGGAAGCATGAGATGCTCCGCATGGTGACACATGCCTGTCCTGTACTACCAGCTACTCAGGACGCTGAGGCAGGAGGCTCACTTGAGCTCAGCAGTTCAAGGTCGCAGTGAGTTATGACTGTGCCATTGCTCTCCAGCCTGGGCAATGGGTGACAAAGTGAGACTCCATATTAAAAAAAAAAAAAAAAAAAGCACAATGGACAATGTGAAAGTGAAGGCAGATAGTAAGGACAAATAAAATTGGAAAATAGTGTTTTAGAACTTTGAATTCTAATGCATATTTATCTCTTCTTAGCATTTTGAAGAAAATGGAAGTAAGTTCTGACTTATATTTAAAACTTCTAGATCAGCATTGCTTAACCTGATTATTCCTCTCTATTCCTTTGATCAACATGATTGATAATATCATGTGTAAAAATGTCCCATGTGTGTTTGCAATGCCCAATGGTTCTGATATGATACTAAAAACTGTAAAGTATCTAAATGTTTTACCCTATTTGCAGATTAATAAGTTAGCTTGCCATAGTTTCAGATATATATAATCTTTACTAGTTTATTACTCACTGCAATACCAATAACCAGAATATTAGCATTTGCATTGATTCCTTCCTCAAATTTCAGTTTTCACCAGCTGAGGCAAAAAGAACAAGTCACACCTGCCCACAAAGTGGATTTCATTATAGAAGATAAACACTAAGTTTACAAAATCCACATTTTTAATGCTGGGTAGTATGCATAGATAGGGGAGGTAAATTTTACTTTTAAGTTCTTGGGGTCCTGACTGAGCCTAAAAATTGAACTGACATAAGATAGATTAACAGAAGAAAAGCATACAAATCAAATACAAGTTTATATGACATGGGAACCATCATAATGAAATAAAGACTCAAAGAAGTAGCAAAACCTAAACACTTTTATATTACGTTGAACAAAAGGGAGAAGTGTGAATAAGTAACTAAATTTTCCACAACAGGCTAAAGGAATATGATAATTACTTTAACAGTCTGTTTATACAGAATTTTCTTGGCTCTGATTTCACATTGAAGAATATTGTTTCTTTCTGGTATAGGGAGGACATTATATACATGAGGAATTTTTATCTCAGGTTTTTATGATGAAGGAAATTACAATGTCTTTTCTGTATCTGCTGTTTCTCAAGTGCTAAAGCTAAAAATAATCTCTATACCAAAATGGTGTATTTTGGGAAGCACATCTTGCCGCACTAGCTCCAGAGAGAGCAATGCATGCATGCCACTTGCTCCAGAGAGAGACACTTTATCCTTCAACATTGTAAAAAAACAGGGTTTGCTCTGACGTGAGGTGGGGCGGGGTCAAGGTGGACACTAGATCATCCAAGGCTGTTTCTATACAGACATCCTTGAAAAGATAGATCAGAACAAAGCAGTTAGTTATTTTGCTTATAAGACATACACAAATGTAAGAAACCCATGGATAATTGTCTCCTTGTGATACCAACTTTTTAACCCTTTTGAAGATATTATCAGGGAAAAGTAAAATGAAAAGAGTAAAATCAAAATAGCAATCTTTTAAAAGGAGCAACATCTGCATATCAACTGATTGTAGCAAATCATTATTTTGTGAAATTATAGCAAAAACATCTGTTCTAGACAGAAGGTGAACCCAAAAGGAACAGATTCTATGGGTACATAATAAACACTTTTAATATATTGAAAATCCAAATATTTGGCCATCCCCACCATGTTTCTAAATCCCTCTGTTCTTCCATTTCATGAAGTATACTGGTGTGTGTTTGTCTTAAAATGTCCTTTACTATTAAACAGGAAGCTCTATGAGATGAAGCACTGTGTTGATATCAGTGACAACTGGATCCTAAGCATCGCACACTGCCTAGCACATAATCAGCATTTGATTAATATCAGTAGGAGAAACAAATACCACATAACAGATTATAAGACGATGATATTTATAAAGCTTAAAATTATTAAATTGGCATTTCTTAGAGATTCTATAGATTCTAAAAACAGTGAATTTTGCACTGAGCCCTACTCATTCTGATGCTCACAGTGCAATGTATAAACACAGCACCTGACACATGGCAGGTGTCATTTTAAAGCTTGAAGGCTGTAAACAACCTCTTGAGAAAACTAAGATCAAGAAAAATTTAAATTTGCAGAGTGTTACAGAATTCCATTCCTAGTTAGTGGCTAAAACACAAAGTTCCACATTTTATGCTATGGTTTATAGAATCATTATTTCTTTTTTCTCTAACTTAAAGGATAGTGGCTTGTCTGACAACATTACTTGAGTATTAAAATCAATGTTGTGGAGGCATCACAATACATGACTTTCAACTATACTACAAGGATACAGCAACAAAAACAGCATGGTACTAGTATAGAAATAGACACATAGACCAATGGAACAGAATAGAGGACCTAGAAATGAAGCCATACACCTACAACCATCTGATCTTTGAAAACCTTGACAAAAATAAGCAAAAGGGAAAAGCTTCCCTACTAAATAAATGGTACTGGGATAACTTACTAGCCATATGAGGAAGAAGGAAATTGGATTTCTACTTATCACCATGTACAAAAATTAACTCAAGATGAATTAGAGACAAAACTCCAAACTGTGAAAGAAGAAAACCTAGGAAACAGTCTTCTTGATATTGGCCTTTGCAAAGAATTTGTGGCTAAGTTCTCAAAAGCAATTCCAACAGAATGAAAATGTATAAATGGGAACTAATAAAACTAAAGAGCTTTTTCACATCAAGAAAAAATATCAAGGCAGTATGCAGACAACATACCAAATTGGAGGAAATATTCACCAACTATGCATCCAACAAGGTCTGAAGTCCAGAATCTATAGAGAACTTAAACAAAGTAACGAACAAAAACCAAATAATCTTATCAAAAAGTGGGTAAAGAATATGAAAAGATAATTCTCAAAAGAAGACATACAAGTAGCCAACAAACACAAAATACTGCTGATTATCACTAATCATCAGAGAAATGCAAATCAAAACCACAAAGGGATACCATCTCACACCACTCAGAAGAGTGTTTGTTAAAAAGTAAAAAAATAAAAAATAAACAGATATTGGCAAAGCTGCAGAGAAAATGGGACACTTATACACTATTGGTAGAAATGTGAATTATTCCAGCCATTGAGGATAAGAGTTTGGAGATTTCTCAAAAAATGGTAGATGACCATTTGACCCAGTAATCCCATCACTAAGTCTATACCCATAGGAGAATAAATTGTTCTACCAAAAGGACACTTACATCCATATGTTCATCTCAGCATTATGTAAAATAGCAAAATGACAGAATCAACTCAGGTGCCCATCAATGGTGGACTGGATAAATAAAATGTGGTACTTACACTATGTGGCCATACAAATACACAAAATTATGTCTTTTGCAGCAACATGGATGCATTTGGAGGCCATTATCCTAAGCGAACTAATGCAGAAACAGAAAACTATGTACCACGTGTTCTCACTTACAAGTGGGAGATAAACATTGGATACTCATGGATGTAAACATAGGAACAATAGACACAGGGGACTAATAGTCTAGGGATGGAGGGAGGGTGACAAAGACTGAAAAACTACCTATTAGGTACTATGCTCACTACCTGGATGATATGGTTTGGTTCTGTGTCCCCACCCGAAACTCACGTTAAATTGTAATCCCTACATGTCAGGAGAGGACCTGGTGGGAGGTGACGAGATCATGGGAGCAGATTTTCCCCATGCTGATCTCATGATAGTGAGTGAGTTCTTCTTGTAAGATCTGATGGTTTAAAAGTGTGGCACTTCCCCCTTCACTCTCTCTCTCTCTCACTGCCATGTAAGATGTGCTTCCCCGTTGGCTTCCACCATGATTATAAGTTTCCTGAGGCCTCCCAGCAATGCAGAAATGTAGAAATGTGACTCAAACCTCTTTTCTTTGTAAATTACCCAGTCTCGGGTAGTTCTTTATAGCAGTGTGAAAATGGACTAATACACTTGGTGACAGGTTCAACCACACCCCAAACCTCAGCATTATGCAATAAACCTTTTTAACAAACCTGCACATGTACCCCATGATTCTAAAATAAAAGTTAAAACGGAAAAAAAAAATTTAAAGTAAATTAAATTAAATGTAAAAATCAATGTTAACGGGGATAACAAGTCAAATTGTCACCATTTTTTAAAAAATTTTTTATAAAATTAATTTTGAAATGGAACATATGTGATGCAAGATAACTACATTTAATTACTAAATAGCAATTAAGATTTAAAGATAATAAAAAAATAAATAAAATTTTTCACAGAAGAGAAAAAATATCCAGAAGAGTTGTCAAGGAAGGACCCCAATCTCCTGGAAGATGGCAAAGCACAACAAAACTACAATACAGATAACCAGGCATGAAAGCAGGTTGATTTGCCAGAAGAGCAAGGTTATTCCATGGAAAGTGGACAATGAAACTCAATGGACCAGAGCCAGATAGTTTATTATTCAAAGCACTGTGTACATCAGGAGCATAAGCAAAGACCCTACCTCCATGTCTCCGAAGAGATACCACCAGCCCAGATGGATATTAGGCATACAGTGAGCTGTGCTGCAGGTGAGAAATGCAGTCCCAAGGCCTAGCACTTTTTGAGCAAGGACCAAGCATGATAGCAAGCAACAAATATTTTCACAAGCAACAAGCAAGCCAGTATGAAGGGACGAGCAAATATAAGGTATTTATACTTTGGTCGCTTTAAATACTTCGTTACCTATGTGACTAACTGCATAGACTGTTCAGTCTCAGGAGACAGACAAATCCTGCAGTGTAACACAGTCAGTAAGAACATGCTGGGATGCTCAAAGACCACTGAAAATTGCCTCATCCAACAAGCCTTTTAGCCATCACCCTTTTCAAATAACAGTAACACTAAACATATTTCTCTGAGTGTTTGCCACTAACAAAGACTCTTTGCGTGACCAAACTTTAGTCATGCTGCAGAACCATCTCTTAGAACCATCTATGCACTTTCTTGCAAAATCTAGTATTAGCAAAACTACAAGTCAGTTTAATAGGCATCACCCCTCACCTTTAATATCTGATCACCCTCATTATCTGACTGGGTTGCTCATTCTCTTCAATTCCCCAGTTGATATCTGATTGTTCTGGCCTGTCTTCAGCAAAAATACGGTTAGGTCGGTTTAGTTACATTCCATCATACCCCTGATGTTTTCTCTTAGTAATTTTCTATTCACTGATCCCCACCCTTCTCCTTGGCTATAAATTCTCATTCTCTCATGCTGTATTCAGAGTTGAGCCCAATCTCTCCCTGACTGCAAAATCCCATTGCAATGGTGCCTATATCTATCATGATGGTCCTGAATAAAATCTTCCTTTCTGTGCTTTAACAAGTATAATTAAATAAGTTTTCTTCAACACCACCAAAAGATTCACCTTATGATTTATTTAAAAAGAATGTCCTACTAAAACAATCGTTCTGATGCATACTGAATTCAGAAAAATAGGTAATCGTTATATTTCACAATCCATTAATTTCCAATGAAGTAAAACCCTATAGTAGTGACATCATAATCAATATTCATAATATTAGGAAATATTAACAATTGTTTTTACACACCTGCCTTTGATAGTCTACAGTCACTGCTTATATATACAAAAGAGAATCAAAACATTTTATTTATATGACTAATTATATCTTTAAAATTCAAGGAAAGAAGAAGATAGTTAAACCCTGAAGACCACCAGTAATATTTTTTTCTACCAAATATTGGAGAATATCACATTGACTAGATAATTCAACAATTTCGGGAAATTATATCTAACCACGACTTTTAAGGTTCAGTAAAATATGTGAAAACCTACAAATATGTTTTTAAATGGACTTCCTAATTGATATAGCTTAACATCATAATCACATAATTGTTAACTCCATAATTGATTCTTAATTGCTTATATGCATATTTGATTCCCATTGCTAATCAGCATCATAATAAAATATTACTAAGTTAAACAATACAGTTTAAATTTCTTACAATGTTATGACCAGTATCTTATTTTATTTTTCATAAAACACTTGGGTAGGTACAGTTTTGTTGTACCATTTTAGAAATGGTAGAGGCTGGCATGGATCATAGTTTTGCCCATTACCTTGTCAGTTGTTTAAAGGGTTAATGTATGTATCTCGTCTGCCAAATCTGAAATTTAGATGACTCTGCCATTACCATTGGATCCTGCTCACTGGAGCCTAGAGAACATGCTACTACTGAGTTGGCAGCTCAGATCTCCTTGGTTGGGTAAATATGCAAATCGTTTATTTGTTTAGGAGACTCAATCTTTAGGATTCAGAAAAATAAAACTTCAGAATAAGTGAAGATTGTTATGTACCATAGAGAAGAACTTAATAAATTTAAGAAAACATGCTTCTTCCATACATGGAGAGGCCATAAGCACAAAAAATACTTAAGTACTACAAAGTAGATGACCTTGGCCCCCAGTATAAGTCCTATTATTTTTAATTTGGCACAGATTATGATAAATATGTTAATTTCACTGTCCTGATGAAAATTTGATTCATATTTTTCAGGATTTTTTTTAAGAATCTGGTTTAGACTGGGAGCAATTGCTCAGACCTATATTCCCAGTAGTTTGGGTGACCTAGGTGGGAGGATTACTTGAGACAAAGAGTCCAAGGTGAGCCTGGGACAAATAGCAAGACCCCATGTCTACAAAAAATTAAAAACTTAGCATGCATTTAACAAATTTAAAAACTTAGCCTAAGAGTTTAGGGTTACAGTGAGCTATGATCATACCACTGTACTCCAGCCTGGGCAACAGAGCAAGAACTTGTCTCTTATAAAACAAAAACAGAAAACCTGGTTCAATTCTAATCAAAATTCAAGTCAGATAGTCCCCTAATTGCCAAAAAGATAAAGAGCAATAAACTGTAGTTCTGACCTCAAGAGTCTTATACAGATGGGAAAAAATTAGCAAGCAACTAAAAAAAAATTATCTATTGCATAACAAATGATCTTCCTTGTATAAGCTTACCAATTTTGCTCACTATTATCAGTGATAGAATTTCTTCAATTTTTTGTCCCCTGTTGTCAAAATAATTACACGATTTAAGATACATAGCACTTAATTCTAAAAATATGTGGACTTTTTATCCCAAAAACATCAACTACAAAATGATAATGATAAAAAGTTACATGCTGTTAGAGAAACAAAAGTTGTTGAAACCTAGTTCATTCTATTTATAAAGTCATGCAGCAAAGGCATTTTAAAGAAAACTACTGATTGACAGTTTTACTTCAATTTTTGCTTGCTTTCACTATATTAGAACAGTCTCAAAAACAACCTCGTGAAAATACCATTATTTTCCCAGTTTACTCAGGTCTTGTGACCAATTAAGTGTTTAAATAGCAATGCTGACATTAAATTACAATGCAATCTACGTGGTGAAAATGGAACATAAGTGATGCATTTGCTTTGTTTTGCAGAAGTCATTATAAAAGATATATCTATCAATAAACAAAATATTTCAGCTACCAACATCATTAATAACAGAACATGTAGGCTAATTTATTAATTAATGAAACAGATTTTACTATCTTCAGTGAAATAAATAAAAACCTAAACTCCTGGAATAATCCCATTTATTCAAAAACTTCAAGTATAGCAAAAATAAGTAATTCAATTAGTATCATTGTTTCTCAGTGCTATCATCGATATGAATAAAGATTCATAAAACTGTAGTAAATTCAGGTTCATATTTTTACTGCTACCACTAGTAAGATGCAATTTTCTCTGAGTCTGACCTTTGTTTTATTGCAGTTCTCAATGAAATTAAAGCAAATGTAGTTCTCAATGAAATTAAAGCAAAGGAAATCTATAATGTACTTTTTTATTCAACTCCACACAAGTTTTAGATCCTATCAAGTAGGAAATTGTGTCCAAATCATTCATTTTACACTATTTTATTATAACATTATAGATTTCTGAAAAGCTATTATATTAAAACAAAATCTAGTTTTAAATTTCCACTTATGCTTTTATTGTCCATAAAATTTTCAATTAATTTTATTGAGGCTCCATTAATATAGTTCAAATTATTTCCCAGCTGTATTATAATTGTGACTGAAAAACCAACTTATTTAAGCTTCCCCATCAAAATTTGAAATAAATCTCAGAAAATTCACAAAAATAACAGAAAATTCATAGCAAAGTTTAAGTTATAAAATCCAGAAATATTATGAAGCAGAGCTCATAGATATATTAGTAGTTTGTGAATGGAGATCATTAAGTGTCTTTTTCAGTTAAGAAGGTTTATTTCCCATATGATCCTCACTTCTTTTTTGGACCTTCAAGCAAAACAAAAATTGAACATAGGTATTCTGTAAATATTGATGACCATTTACAAAAAGAATGGCTCACTTAATCTCTTTTCCTAGCATAGTATATTCCATAAGTATCAACACAGTTCCAAATTTGGCACATATGTATGAAACATTTCTAACATCTTATAACTAAATATTTGTGGCAATCACACAGTTGACATTTGAATTAGCACATCCACAGATGTTTATTATAAGGGAATGGTCACTGAGCAATGACTAAAAGGGCCTGAACTCCCATCTGGTCGCTGCTATTTACTGACCTATGTGATTGTGAGGTAAATTCTTAACAGCAGTCGGCATAAGAATTCAAAAAATATCTGTTGAATCAAGATGGAAATTTGACTAATGGAAACACACGTTGTAGAAAGAAAAGTGGTATGGTATTAGTTTTCTATACTGTGTAGCAAATTATCACAAACTTGCAGCTTAAAACAGCACACATTGATAATTTCTTTGTTTCTGTAGGGCAGAAGTCAGGCATATCCTAGTTGAGTTCTCTACTCCAGGGTCTCACAAGGCTGAAATTCAGGTGTTGCCTGGGGCTGTGGTGATCACAGCCTGGACTAGAGAATAATCCATTTCCAAGATCCTCGTGTTGTTGGTGGAATTCATGTCTTTGCAACTGTTGCCCTGCGGTTCTATGTTCAGCACTTAGCACTCTCAGCACTCAGTGGCCCCTACAGTTCCTTGCCACGTGGCCCCCTCCATATGCTCTCTCACAACATGGAAGCTTCTTCAAAATTAGCAATAGAGAGAGAGAAAGGGATAGAGAGAGGGAGAGAGAAACTCTTACTTCAGGGATGATCCATTTTCTCTTTGAGTTACTGTATCAGTAAAACCAGGCCCACCTAGATGAATCTCCCTTTTTTATTAATTCAAAAGCAACTTATTTGGGATCTTCATGACATCTCCAAAGTTTCTTCATCTTTACCATATCTCATTGAGGAGAAACAATTAATATTCAAGGGGAGAAGATAATGCAGGAAGTGAACACCAGATGGTGGGAATTACTGGGGACATTTCAAGGTCTACTTGACAAAAATGGAATTGTGATAATTAAGTATAGAAAATATTCTACTTATTCTTTTTATATATTAAAAAATAGAGAAGGAATCCAATGAGGTCACAGTGTCCTAAGGTCAAGTAAGATAAGGGCTGGGATGAAAGTTAGTTAAAACAGAAGACTGACAATAGACCAACGTTTTCTTCATTTGAGTTATCTTACTTTGCCTAGATAGCTGCTACACTCAGCCACCTGTCACTTACTGTAAGAAATAAATATGAGGGGTGGGGGCCGTGGCGAGAGAGATGTAGGTTGCTCCAGGCAAATTCGCATTGGTAATTCTTGCTTGAGACCTGTCCACACTGTAAGATGTTAGGCTCATCTGGGCAATAATGGCTCTTAACTGTTTCCTTTGGAAGTGACTTTTATTCCTTACAAGAATCAATTCAGGATAAATAAAATTATTTATTTGCAACAACCCCTCCCACCACCCTAGGCGAAAACAAAAGTGTTTTTATTAAGCCCCATGGGAGAAGGGAAGTGTTCTTACAAATTAGATTTGAACATTATTTGATTTATTTTTTAAAAGTCAACATAGTTTGGCACTTGGTTTTTTCCTGCTAAAGTAGAAAACTCTGAGCCCATTGTAAATGTGGCAAAGAGCTTCCATCTTTTCCACTGGAAATTTAATCTTACATATACTCTTCAGAATGACAGAGTGACACCTTTGAGCAAGGGTTGTTTATCAAGCATTTGTTAAAGGATGAGGTAGGCCAACAGTCAGCAGCCAATTTCTCCTTTCCAAAGTTTTGGGCTATTCCCAAATTCTACCTCTAAAGTATAAGAACAGGAAAGAAAATGATATAATTGTGTATTTTTTTCCTACAACAACCTTCTCTCTAATATAACATAAAAATTGTCAGATAATCACATGAAAAGTAATGTGTAATTTATTTGAATTATTAATTATAACAATGAAAACTTAGAACGTTATTCTTCAAAAAATGTTTTCACTAAGCATCTATTATGAACTACACAATATTCTAAATTCTTGGGAGAAGTGGAGACAGTACCTTAATCCAAGTATTTAATAATGAAGAATCATTAGGCATCTTATAATATGTACACATTGTTAAATGTTAAATAACCATTACTGTGCTAATTGTGAAGAATTCCTATTAATTTGAAATTGAAATTTTAAATAAAAAGAGATTCAAACTAATATTTGCATACATAAATTGTAGTATATTTATATAATAAAATGTGATACAGCAGTTGAAAGAAAATCTAGAATAACAAATGTTGACTTGGATAAATCTCAAATACAATGTTAAGGATAAAAAATAGGTTGCAAAAGAATAGTTTTAGCACAATCATATATTACACAGTGAAAGTACAGAAAAGGTACTAAAATAATAAAAGCCAAATTTTGTTTAGTGTTTAACTATATGGGAGAAGGGGAGAGATTTGGGAGAGGAGAAAAAAGACTTCAATCATTTTTGTTAGATTTGTTTCTTCAGCTTCACAGAGGCACTTGGGGTATAGTAATACTTTTCTTGAAACGTATTTACATTCTGAAATATTTCACTGTTGAAAAAATAATTTTCTATTCCCGCATATTAGTGAGAATATGTAATATTTGTCTATCTGTGCCTGGTTTATTTCATGTGACAAACACTTTTTAAAAGTTGTACTTTTAGAGATAAAGAGTAGAATAATGGTTACCAGAGGCTTGGAAGTGTACTGTTGTGGGAGGAGATAGAGAGGGTTTCGTTAATGGGTACAAAAATACAGCTAAAAGTATTAAGATCCACTGCTCAGTGGCAAAATAGGGAAACTAATAGTTAACAACAATTTATCGTATCTTTCAAAATAACTAAAATAGTGGAGTTGGAATGTTTCTAACACCAAGAAATAATAAAAGCTTGAGGTGATAGATATCCCAGTTACCACAATTTGGTCATTATACATGGCACACTTGTATCAAAATGTCACATGTACCCCATAAGTACATACAGTTATTATGTATCCATAATAATTGCAAATTAAACATAAATTTTAAAAATATAAGAATAAAACTGGCAGAAAAAAACAGCGTATCTTTTGAATTCTGTTACTCTCTTTCTTTTCAATGTGCATGTATTGGCTTTGTAATTGGAGAAAAAATATCATTCAAATTAGTTTAAATTAATGACTATTCTACTTTTCAAGGTCATTCAGTTACTAAATTATGTTAGTATCTAGATTTTTATATTTTGTGCATTATTTCTATTAGTGATTTTTATGTTTACATGGTGAACATAATTTGTATTTAACAGTATGTTTAATTATATCTCAAAACACATCTGTGTACTTTTATGTCTCTAAAATTTGAAAGTGCTGTCAAAATTTGTATTCTCTAAATTTCTATGTCTTAGCTTTAGTTTATTTAGAAAATAATTATGGAAATAATATCATAATCTTTTCTATTCTCAAAGACAGGTCTCACTCTCCTATAGATGCATGTGAAATATTATGAACTAGGATGTTCTATTTCTATGAAACATAATTAACTCCTCCAATCTCCTTTTGTATCAGAATAGTTGGTAGAAGTAAACACTATAAATAACTTGTGCCTTTAGAAAGACTCGTTCTTATCTAGGTTAATACTAAATTTAGTACACGTATGTTTCAACCAGTCAGAGGGTGAAATCTGAAGTTTAGGTAGATTAAATGCAGGTAGACATAAATTCAAAAACCTTTATTAAGAAATCTTAATCGGAATAAGAAATTAGTTACGGTTTCAAGTGATTTAAGTTAGAACCAGTCTTCCTTTTAACTTTTTTCCTCTCTTCTTCCTGAATTTGATAAATGATGGGCTTCTGAAACTGACTCAGTTCTAAAATCCTTTCTGAAAACAGAAATTACATTAGTAGTCAGTGACTCCAGCAGCTGGTTTCTCTTCTAACCCAACACATATGCTTCACAATAACCAGACACTGCATACCAATGTTGAGCCTGGGTGCCCCAGCAGTGTGTGAGATTTCACAACCAAACCTCCCTCTTGTTCAACTCAGTCTATGTTCTTGCTTCAAGATCAGGTAATTTCATTTAAAAGCTTCTCTAGGAATGAGACACTGGTAATCTTACCTTTTGGAAAGATTCTGTTCTCCAATCCCTGCTTCTGGTAAAGTCCTACTGTGGCTTCCTCACTCTCATAGTTCAACAGGATGGAGTGATGCAGTTCTTTCACTCCTGTATTTCAGCAAGTTCTGAGTTCTTGTCTCACGACCAAGAGGAATGAGGTGTGCAGACACTGGAGAGTGAGTAAGACAGAGGAGAATTTCATTGAGTGACAGAAAGAAAGCTCTCAGCAGCAACAGGGAACTTGAAAGTGAGTTGTTGGCTGCAAGGCAGAGTCCAGGGTTTTTATGGGCTTAGAATGGGGAAATGTATGCTGATTGGATTGTGGGTAGGCTTGGAAAAAGCACCATTCAGAAAGAGGTACAATAGTGTAAAGAACCAATAGAGAGCTGAAGTGAAGGCTTGGTCCATGTCCCTGACCCAGAACCAATCAGGGGCTGATTGCACCAAATGGAAATGGAAGTTCCCACTCTGGTTCATGGACTCTATCCAGGACTGGTAGTTTGGTGTCACACTTCAGACAGTCACCAGCTTGAAAGTTGAGTTTCACCAGGCACCCATCCCTGTCTGCCTAGGAATTTCTCTGCTTACTATCACTATCACTACCAAATTATAAAAATCTCTCAATGCTGAATGTCACTCATTTTTTTACCTCTAACTTCTAATTCTACATTTAATAATATATTTGGTCTCCTATATTCCATAGTGATACCAAGACCAGTAATATAATCAATAATAGCTACCACTAACTGAATATCGAATATGTTCCAGGAGCTTTAAATATATTCTTTCTATTATCTTAATAATTCAAATTCAATATTATTTACCCTGTTTTACAGATGAAGAAGTTGAAATTGAAATGTGTATAAAACATACCCAATTCCATAAGTGAATGTATGTTTTATCAAAGACTGCACAATTTCCACTAAGATACAATGCCTGCCATCAAAAATAAAAGAGCAGCGATGGCCCCAACAAAGCTGTTTCTCCCTCTTTCTTTATTTTAGCATTTTAGAAAAGGCAGATCAAATGAAGAAAGTAAGGCAAAATGAATCTAAATAAAAGCAGAGAAAATTAAAAACAGATTAAAAATAGGGTAGAATGTTCAAGAAATATCAATGTTGAAGAGTACATTTTAGAGACTACAAACACTAAGAAATATGCAAAAATATTTTAAAAATTGTAAGAAATAATGAAACTTCTTTCATCAATTCCTTAGGAAATATACTCCCAAATATTCTAAATTAAATGTTAAATTAATCAGAGTATCTAATCTTGAAATGTAGACACTTTTCTTGAAGGATAATGGAAGTAACTGTTCTGAGGTCAAGCATTCTTAAGCCAATCCTCATTATAAACATTTATTTTCTGAATGTCCTTCATACCTCCTTAAGAAGAATTGAAAAATAATGACTATATTTAACTCTTATATTTTGACTAACTTTAAAAATCTTCTGTCTTTAAGATTTCAAGGTAATTAAACTAATAAAAGTGCACGTCACTACTCTTGTAGAAAAATCTTTCAAGATAAAATCATAAGGATATTCTTTGCAATTCAATCCCAGTTATCACAGGATCCTTTCTACATAGAAATTGATTTTTAATCCTTTGGAGAAGTATATATGTATCATGATTTATTAATGGAATACAGAAATATTATTGAACATATTAATACTTTTTAGCTCTAGTAGAGATAGGAATGCCAGTTAGATATGTATATTATTTAGTATTTATTGTTTTCCCTTCTAGTATTATGCACCATATGCAACTGATTTTAAATTATTAGAAAGTCAGGAATAATAAGCATTTAACCTGTCAACTATTATTCAATCAATAAGCATTCCCTGTAAAATCAGTAAATCACAAGGACAAGAATTATAGCTTTATCTGATAGTTAACTGATGTCCTTGGCAAAGACAACTAGTCTCTATGCAATCATACAGTATTTTTAATTATCAACTTGTTTGCACCTAAAATGATTTTAACTACTTATCACTTTTGAATCCCACCCTAAATTCAAAGTCTTTCATATATAGATAAAGATGAAGTTGAATGTTATTTTCAGCAACTTAATTTTGATCAAAATTATAGTCATCAAAATTATTTTCTTAAATTTTTTTTTCGTTTTTGAGACTGAGCCTCACTCTGTCTCCCAGGCTGGAGTGCAGTGGCGCGATCTCTGCTCACTGCAAGCTCCGCCTCCCGGGTTCACGCCATTCTCCTGCCTCAGCCTTCCAAGTAGCTGGGACTACAGGTGTCCACCACCAGGCCCGGCTAATTTTTTTGTATTTTTAGTAGACACGGGGTTTCACCGTGTTTGCCAGGATGGTCTCGATCTCCTGATCTCATGATCTGCCCGCCTTGGCCTCTCAAAGTGCTGGGATTACAGGCGTGAGCCACTGTGCCTGGTTAAATTATTTTCAAAATTTTATGATATCTTACTGAGTAACCTGTAATGATGACTTGATTTTTAAGAAATTTTTATTAGACCTTAAACAAATATGGCCATGCCAACTGTAATTTACTATTACAATGTTTAAAAGGGACAAAATGATTATTTGGGGGATGTTCAAAATTATTCAAATAAAAATACTTAATACCTAATATTATAATAAATATTGTATATATGTATTTCACATATGTAACTTGGAAAGAATAAAAGAGAACCCATTACAAAACACAATAAACAGAGTATTATCAATATTATGTAAGCACTCCACACAACTTCCTGAGCAGGCCCTCCTCCCTCTTCTGAAGAGCAGATGATCATGCTGATGTTTTTATCATGCCCTCAGGATTCTTTATCATTTCATGACATATAAATATATATGCACACTTAAGATGTTTTATTTATTTTATGTTTATAAAAACAGTAGAAAATTGTATGCAGTCTTCTGTGAAATTTTTCTCTCAATTTTGTATTTCTAGAATTCATCATGATTGAAGTATGTATATTTGGTATTTTTAGTACTGTGTAATATTTCATCGTTTTAATGATCCACAATTTATTTATTCATTCTCAAATTGATGAGAATTTAGGCTGTTTCTACTATTTTTCCCCTCATGAGTAATATTGCTCTGAACATTCTTTTTTTATTATTTTTTTATTTTGAGACGGAGTCTCGCTCTGTCACCCAGGCCAGAGTGCAGTGGCGTGATCTCGGCTCACTGCAACCTCTCCTCCTGGATTCAAGTGATTCTCCTGCCTCAGCATCCTGAGTAGCTGTGATTACAAGAGCACGCCACCACTCCTGGCTAATTTTTGTATTTTTAGTAGAGGCAGGGTTTCACTATGTGGTCAGGCCAGTCTGGAACTCCTGACCTCAGGATCTGCCTGCCTCAGCCTCCCAAAGTGCTGGGATTACAGGCGTGAGCCACTGCATCCGGCCTGAACATTCTTCTTTATATCTGCTGTTACCAAGTGCAAAAGTTGATTTTGTGCATGAGTGATATTTATGAGGCTTAAGTTATGTTCATTATAGGTTAAGCTGACTTAACAAATGGACCAAAATATATGTAAATGACTCAAATACATTAAAACTCTCTTTCTTGCTTATGTATCAGTTCAAATTAGGTGCCTGATCTCCATTCAGTAATTCAGAAATCAAGGTTTCTTTCCTCTTGTACCACATAATTGTGTGTGTGTGTGTGTGTGTGTGTACGTGTGTGTGTGTGTGTGTATATATATATATATATATATATATATATATATATATGTGATTGTCAGAAGTTCAAAGAGAATATGAAGGTAGCACATCTATCTCCCAGAAACTTTGGCTCAATAATGGTGTACCCCACTTGAATAAACTGAATTATATTTCCACAAAATTAACACACTGATGTCCCAAACCTCAGTATTTCAGAAAGTAACTATATTTGGAGATAAAAATGAGGTCATGAAGATGGGGTCTTAATCCAATATGAATGAAGTCTTTACAATGAAGTGCAAGAGACAGCAGACATGCACACATAGAGAAGAATGGCTGTGTCAAGACAGAGTGACAAAGTAGCATCTGTAAATCAAGGAGACAGGTCTCAAGAGAAACTGAACCTGGGGATGCCTTGATCTTGGAATTCTAGCCTCCAAAACTATAAGAAAACAAATTTTTCATGTTTAAGACACCCAGTCTATGGCATTTTGTGCCATTGCTGGCAAGCTAGTATATTCACTGTTGCTCTTACTCCAATAGTGTAAACAAGTCACATGGCTTTCCCTACCACAGTGAGGGTGGAATATACAGTCCCTAACTGAGGGCCTATTACATCAAAATACAGTCATTGTACTATATCTCTGTCACAAAGATTATATGAATTTACCAGCCCTAGAGAATAATGCTGTATTTTATACTCAAAGAGATTGTTCATTTTTTGTTACTATTTTCTATTCCCCTAAGTGCTTGAGAGAATGAATCAATCTTTATCTGCAGTGACATTTTGCATTTCAGGCTTCTTATTTGCCAATGGAATGGGTATAAAATGACATTGCATTAGATCCTACTTCCAGCTTCCTTCACTGGCAATGACTTTGGACATCTCTTCGTATGTATGTTAGTCACGTGCATCGACTATTCTGTAAAGAATGTGCTCATTTACACTCCCCGTAGTCTATTCATATATTTAGCATTTTTCTTTTTGAATTCTGAGATCTTTATAAAACTATATGAATCCTCTTAGTTATTCGTAATACAAATAACTTCTGCCAGTTTTCATTTTTATTAAAGTGTCTTGGATATACAAAAGGCTTTAATTTTAATATACTTGCATTTCTCAATTTCTTATGTCCAAGATACATTGTACTCTAACTTCAAGTTCTAAAACACCTTGATTCATTTATTTTTTCAGAGAGTTCCAATTTGTACATTGGTCATTTAACTTAATCTGTCATTGGATTGAGAAGAGAGTATAAGAGACACCTCATGAAGGGAGTGACAGAAACCTGGCAGAATGGAGAGAGCTTTAAAAGAGAACAGCCAGTGGCACCTAAGAGTACAGAAAAGAGCCCCCAGGAATGCTTGCCAACATTTTAACCTCTCTAACCACACATCCTCAAGCTACTGGAAATATCAGTTAAATTAGGATGTGTGTCAAAGACAATTTGATGGCTCTGTGATAAAGCAAATCGGACCTACAGAATGCTGTTCGTGCTATCCATGATTATAAAAACAAGGAATATCACAAAATATGAGTAAATGCGTTACATAAAATAGCAGAAGCAAAAACCAAACAAACAGCAAACAACAGATGACTTCCTTAAAATCGTTGAGTTATTAAAGAAATTAATAATAAAATTACTTATATAAAATGACAGCACAAAATTCATATTATATACAACAAAACCAGTGAACTTTAAAGTAAATAATTTTTTAGATCATAAGTAGTAAGAAAACATCAGCTATAAGGGGAAAATCAGGCTAGCTTTTAGGTTTCTCTACAGAAACATTCTTTGCCAGAAAATCAGCAAAGCAGTGATTGCCAAGTCATGAAAAAAAGGATGTGTGATCCAAGAATGTGACACCCGTCTCAATCGTCATAAAAGAATTAAAGCAACTGGCTGACATTCTGAAATATAAAAGAGTCAGAAAATATAAAATGAGTAATTCTGAAGAAAAATTCTTGGTAATTAAATTCAACAGTCTAAAAAATAATATAAAGAATTTGAGGATGGAGAAGCCTTGGTGATGTATTGGCAATGACTATTCAATTTACTTAAACATAAAGACAAGAATAAATCCTGGTGGGAATATAACTGGACAATATAGTGTTATGATTGCTATCAAACTTAAAATAGTCTGGGCAACAAAATTAGCAGGTCAAGAGAGATGCTGAAGAAATACGGATGCTAAGAGCTTGACATCTTTCATTCCAAGGAATTGTTAAATTATTTTATATTGAAATATATATAAGTGTAACTTGGGTGCTTTCTAAATTGAATTTATATTTTCTTGTTTTTTAAGATACTTACTGTTTAAGATCTTTATCCATTAATAAAGTTAAAAAAGAGCAAATAATTTGTTGGAGAAAGGTTAGAAAACAGTTATAATAAAATTCATATTTAGAAAAGATGTGAAGGAACACGTGTTCATACATAAAAGAAAGGTATACATGTCAATGTTGTTTCTAAATAGTAGATTCGTCAATTTTGATTTAACATTTTAGTTGTTTTTTCTGAAATCACTAAGTAATGTTCAAAATGAAACTGGTTAAAGAAACTGCAGGCGATTATGATGAAGAGGTTAAAATACATAAATATACATTTTAAATAAAAATTAACCAAATCATAGAAAATTAATATTTTTTCTGTCTTAAAGCAGTATAGAAACATTGTGTGGTTGGATATTTTACAATATATCATAGAGTATTAGTTCCTCCTTATCATGACTTCAATTTCTACAGTTTCAGTTACACATGGTTTGGGTTAACCTCAGTTCAAAAATATTAAATGGAAAATTCCAGAAATAAACAATCCATAAGTTTTAAGTTGCATGTTGTTTTGTACAGTGTGATACTATCTTACACCATCCAACTATGTCCTACCCAGAAACGATAAGATTCATATTCCTTTGTCCAGCAGCTCCACCCTCTCTAAGCTGCCTGCCCACCTGCACCTTAGTTAATTGGTAGTCCTCTCAGTTATCGGATCCATTGTTGAGGTATCATAGCACTTGTGTTCAAATAGCTCTTATTTTACTTAACAATGCCCCAAAGAGCAAGAACAATGATGCTGGTAATTCGGATATGCCAAAGAGAAGCTATAAATCTCTTCCTTTAAGTGAAGGAGTGAAAATTCTTGATTTAATAGGGAAAGAACAAAAAAAACTTTATTACAGTAGGTTGTTATAATTGTTCTAATTTATTATTATTGTTTTAATATCTTACTGTGCCTAACATACATTAAACTTTATCATAGGTTTGTATATATAGGAGAAAACATAGTGGATATAGGATTCGGCACCATCTGTAGTTTCAGGCATCCAGTGGGGGCCTAAAATCATATGTCCCACAAATAACGCAGGACTCCTGTATGCACATTCAAGCTTGATAAAAGCCCTTTGCCATGGAATTAATTCTTACATAATGAAAGTCAAAGGCATTGCAGAGTGCTGTTACCAGCAGTGGAGGTTTCTCATTAATGCGTACAGATTCACTACACAAAGCAACATTCTCTTTGCCTGGTGACAGCTTCTTAGTGGCTGTTTGAAACCTCAGTGGACTTGTACTACATTTGTTATTCAGTCTAAGTTCTGCAGTATTAGAATGAATTCTGCCCTCTTAATACATTCATTGTCTTTGATAAGCTAAAATACACAGGAAATTGCTCACTTTGGGAAAAGGATTGACTAATTCAGGCCACAAAATTCAATTTAGTAAGGGAAAGGTCACTTTTAAACTGTATTTTGAGCATCTGATTGAAAACCCTGAGTCAGGTACCAACTAATCAAGACTAATAAAAAGAGAGATTTTGTTATTATTATTTTCTTTAGAATAACAAATGGTTTTGATGAGGTATGCCTTTTTTATTTTACTGTAAATTTTCAAGAATGTCTACCTAGATTTTTGTTTATTCTCTACACTAATAGGGATGACACTCTAGTTCCCTTGAATATTTATACTTCATTCTGATTTTATAAACCAAGGCAAAAAACCTCTACAAATAAAGCAAAAAGATGTTTCATAGTTGCTATCACCTAAAAATGTCTGGCACCTTTATACATACCAAGAATAATTTAATTTTCTCTCATTGAAAATATCTCCCCCTCCTGCTCACATCACAGTGTTCAAGGCATTTGTGTGCCAACTTTTCCCAGAACACCTGGTCAATCCTTCACCGCCAGATGGACCTGCTGATGCAGAACAAAACAGGGAATAGTTGTAATAAATAATTATGTGGGGGATGTTGTTGGTAACGTTATTGGTCCAGTCTGCCTTGACTAAAAATTGTAGCAATCTGTAGCCTCCATTTATCTGTCTAGAACTAGCAAATTATTCAGAGATGTCAGAAGGCAAGGCGATAGAACGAAAGAGGACTGGTTTATAAATCCTGGAATTGTGCAGTCTCCGCTACTCGCTTTGTTTGTTTGGGGCTCACTTTTCTATCTCTAGAATGAGTGAGCTCAAAATTGAAAGAATTGAATGAGATGTTTCTTGTACTTTACTCAGGTTTATAGTTCAAAGGCACAGTGTGAACATTGAACTTCTTGACACCAGAAAAACAAGAGACTTTTAAATGGCCTATATATTTAGGTTAACACGTGCCTTTCCCTGTCGTCTGCATTCTCAAAAATCATTTGGAAAATAGTCATATTATAATAAAGTTATTTAAACAAATTTTTGTGAATAATTACTGCTAGGTGATGATTATTCATGTTGTAACAGCTGAACATCAGCTGTATTACTAGGTGCCAGGCACCATGGCAGGAGCTCAGACCCTCGAGCCCCACTAAGCAAGACGGTGAAATGTAGGATTAAGGAATTCACAGAAGTGCACCTGCTCAATAGAGAGAGAAAAGCAGAACATAGATGGTTAAATTGGTTAAATGTGGAAATGGAAGCTTCCTGACAAGTGTAAGCTAAGCTGACTCTCACTTGGCAAGAGAAAGAGGGGTAGCATGAGAATTTAATGTAAGGATGTTTCAAATGCCAACAAGTGGATGTGAAAAGGAATTAAATTACAAGAGCTTTTGTCAAGTAACTGAAAAATTAATAGAAGAAAGATAAAATGTCACATAGACAAAAATTAAATGCACAGAGGCAGAAGCAAATTTTATGAAAGATAAAAGCTAACACTTAACCAATCGGTATTAGTGGATTTCCAACTTGAGCTGCAATTTTAAGAGCTTAATAGTCATCACTTATATTCTTCTAACAAGAAATGGTTGTACAAACTGAAAATCAATGGTGGTTCTTAAAGAGCTGAGGTTGCTGGGCAAATTGCTACCTTGAAATCCGGAAATCCTTAAAAAAGGGCCTATGCAGAGAATCAGAGCTGAGATCTGCTTACCAGGAGAAGAACCTCATAGAACCTTACACGAATGTTACCAAAAAAAAAGAGGTTCATTTACCTGGAGTAACAAATGACTCTCCACAAGAATGCAGGTTTTGATCATTAGGAGTTTTACTACTTTCCACAAGGAAGGAGTGCATGGGGTATATTCCCCAAGGCAGTGTCTCCCTGAAGGCAAGTAGCAGTAGGGTTTCCTGGGGCGGTGGAGAGGGGAGAGGGTCCATCATTGCATGTAGAGGAGAGGTCCCAGTGAGGCAGAGGCTGTAAGTCCATATGCTCACACACAGGTTGCATGTTATGATGATGAAGCCGTTACTCTTCATAGGGTAGAGATTTTAGCATGATAATAAGAAAAGTTTACCTGGGTTAATCTGTCATTTGCTGGGGTCTGTTAGGAGCTTGTTCTAGCCAATTAGGTGAGCACATTCCACACAGAGTTTGGGGAAAAATGAAACCACCTTTAAAAAAATTATTACAGTGAGAAAATTATGACAGTGAAAGAGATTTAACCTAACTGACTCCATCTTACCTCTAACCCTCAACCTGCCTTGTTATCCTGGGCATAGGCTGAACTAACTTTGGGAGGAACTTCGTTTATAGTTTAACTTTGAAACAAAGACTATAACAGCCCTTTCCCAAACAAGCCCTCTTCTTGCTTGTGAACAGATTGCCTTTGTAAGACTAACACATTAGCCACAATATAAGAAATTATGGTTTAGAAGTCACACAGCCAGAGACCACTAGATTCAGAACATCCCCAGTTGTTCTCAGCAATAATATCACTGCTGTAAAATCTAAGATTGGTGCTCAAGATACTTTCTAGATCCTGTATTCTGAGGGACCCGCTGGCACCACCCAGACCTGTAAACTGGCTCAGCCAATTCTGTGAATCCACCCAGGAACAGAAGACAGCAAAGAGTACCCACTTGGACTCCCCCAATTTTGTCACCAGCCTGACCAATCAGCACTCCCAACTCCCTGGCCCACTGCTCACCAAATTATCCTTAAAAAATTCAGTCTCCAAATTTTGGGAGAGATAAAGTGAGTAATAAAACTCTGGTCTTCCATGTAGCTGGCTCTGTGTGAATTAAACTCTTTCTCTATGGCAATTCGCCTGTCTTCATAAACTGGCTCCATCTGAGCAGTGGGCAAGAACTCATTGAGGGGTTACAAAAACAGGCTGCAAGGCCATAAAACAGGCTGATTGCTCAAGTTGATTACATTCTTAAAGTTCCTGGAGACTCTTCCTGTCTTCTTACACTGATAGGAAAACATGAATGATAACTTTTTCACCGGAAATGGGTCCCAATCAAGACCCCAAGAGACAGTTCTTGGACCCAGTGCAAGAAAGAATTGGAGGTGAGTCCATAAAGTTAAAGCAAGTTTATTAACAGTGTAAAGCAATAAAGGAATGGCCACTCCATAGGCAGAGCAGTCTTGTGGGCTGCTCAACTAATTATAGTTATGTCTTGATTATATGCTAAGCAAGGGGTGGATTATTCAAGAGATTTCTGGGAAAGAGGTAGGGAATTCCCAGAACTGAGGGTTCATCCCATTTTTAGAGAACATAGAGTAACTTCCTGACATTGCCATAGCATTTGTAAACTGTCATGGTGCTGGTGGGAAGGTCTTTTAGCATGCGAATGCCTTACAATTAGCATGTAATGAGCAGTGAGGACAACCAGAGGTCATTTTCATCACCTTCTTGGTTTTGGCGGGTTTTGTGGGCCTCTTTAATGACCTGCATCTTGTGTCAACCTCTTATCTCATCCTGTAACTTAGAATGCCTAACCTTCTTGGAATGCAGTCAAGTGGGTCTCAGCCTCATTTTATCCAGCCGCTGTGCAAAATGGAATTCCTCTGGTTCAAACACTTCTGACAATTTGAACAAATTAACAAATTACGAGATGCAAAGTGTGGACTAGTGTAAGAATGATAAACTAGGGGCTACAGTTTTCAGGTGGGTGCAATATATATGGGCAATCTCTCCAAGAATCCCTAGTAAATATTTGAGAATAATCTCCTATTTGTTCTGGCACAGAGAGGGGAAAAGAAATAGTTCTGAAATACACCCAAAGTCTTTTACATAACAAAGGCCTACTCCGCAGAGAAACTATTTAACTAGAGCCTTATTCCACCTTAGGAAAAGGTAATTTCTCCACTCTAAAATCCTCTAGACTTTCTGTTTCACCTAAAGGAAGAAGAAAAGCTAAGAAACACTTGTAAAAGTCACAGCACAGGAAAATAGACACATTGAAAGAATGAGATTTAATAATAAGATTACACACTGTTTCCTCTACCCCACAATTTACCACCAGACCAGTAAGGACTCAGTAGAAAAACAGTGGATTACAACTGAAATAGCTGCAAGACACAGACTTTATGAAAGGAATACTTAAGGGACCCCAAAATCAACAGGGGAGATAAAAATAGGATCACCAGAGGAATTTGAAATCTGTGTTACATATAGCCCCAACATTAAATACAGCCCAGCTCCCAGTCAGGCTAACATAAAACTGTCCATTAAAGCCCATTTAGCTCAGTTACTGTTACCTAATAGATCATGTCCAGCTTTCAACTAAACATTATTAGGTATTGATATGGTTAGGCTTTGTGTCCCCACCCAAATCTCATCTTGAATTGTAATTCCCATAATTACTACGTGTCAAGGAAGAGAACAGGTGGAGGTAACTGGATCATGGGGGAGGGTTCTCTATACTGTTCTCATAATAGTGAGTGAGTTCTCACAAGATCTGATGGTTTATAAGTGTTTGATAAGTTACTCCTTTGGTCATCCTCTCTCCTGTCACCTTGTGAGGAAGGTACCTGCTCTTCTTCCCTTCCGCCATGATTGTAAGCTTCCTGAGGCCTCCATAGTCGTACAGAACTGTGAGTCACTTAAATCTGTTTGCTTTATAAATTACTCAGTCTTGGGAAGTTCTTATAGCAATGTGAGAATGGACTAATGCAGGCATGTTCATCTCTTTTTTTAAAAAAAGCAAGCTTAAGAACCAAACTTAGATAAAACACACACTTTGGGATTATCAGGCAGGATATTTAAAATAACTACTGTTAATTTGTTAAGAGCATTAACAAATTTGTTAGATATTAATCTAACTATAGCCATAATCATTTTAAATGCAGACAGTCTGAACATGCTAATTTAGAAGCAGAGATTGTCAGATATAAAATAATAAATAAACTACACATTCTTAAACAATCAATAAATAAAAGAAGAAATCACGTTAGCCTGCTATTAAAACCCGACAAAGACATTGTAAGAAACTATAGACCAATGTTTAACGTGAACATTGATGTAAAAATACTGGCAACCAAACTCAGCACCACATTTATTCAAAGTACTATACAATTTAAGAAAGTACTAAAATTCAAATTCAAAGTACTGTACAATTTGAGATTTGTTTCTGGAATGCAATAATGACTCATCATATATAATTAATGTAATACACCACATTCCACGTATGAAAAAACACACACATGGCCATCTAAACTGATGCAGAAAAAGTATTTGACATAATTGACACTTTTTATGATAAAAACAACAAACCATGAATAGAAGAAAACTACCTCAACATAATAAAAGTCACATATTTTTTAAAAACCCACAGTGATCATCATAATGGTGAAAGACTGAAAGCTTTCCTCTAAAATCAGGAACAAGACAAGCATGACTAGTTTTATCCCTTCTATTCAGCATAGTACAGGAACTTCTAGTCAGAGTAATCACACAAGAAAAATAAATGAAGGCATCCAGTTGGAAATAACGAAATAAAATTATCTCTGTTTGCAGATGATATGATCTTATCTCTAGAAAACTCTAAACAGTCCACAAAAAAGACTGTTAGAAGTAATACATGAATTCAGCCAATCAGCAAGATACAAAATTACCAATAAAAAAGTTTCATTTTTACATGAAAGTAATGCACATTCTTTTTTTTTTTTTTTTTTTTTTTTTTTGAGACGGAGTCTCGCTCTGTCGCCCAGGCTGGAGTGCAGTGGCCGGATCTCAGCTCACTGCAAGCTCCGCCTCCCGGGTCCACGCCATTCTCCTGCCTCAGCCTCCCGAGTAGCTGGGACTACAGGCGCCCGCCATCTCGCCCGGCTAATTTTTTGTATTTTTTAAGAGGAGACGGGGTTTCACTGTGTTAGCCAGGATGGTCTCGACCTCCTGACCTTGTGATCCGCCCGCCTCGGCCTCCCAAAGTGCTGGGATTACAGGCTTGAGCCACCGCGCCCGGCCATAATGCACATTCTTAAAAGAAAATTATGAAAACAATTCCATGTATACTAGCATGTAAAGAATACAATACTTAGGTATTAACCAAGGGGTGAAAGTTTTGTACAATAAAAACTGGAAGAGAATGCCAAAAGAAATTGAAGAAGATATAAATAAGTAAAAACATATTTGGTATTTATCGATTGAAAGATTTAATATTAAGCTGTTTATACTACCCAAAGTGATCTGCAGATTTAATGCAATCCATATCAAAATACCAATGACCTATTTTGCATAGTCTCAAAAAACTGAACAGTCAAAATAATGTTGAAAAAGAACAAAGCTGGAGGATTCATATTTCCTGATTTCAAAATTCACTACAAAGCTACAATAATCAAAATGTTATGGTACTGGCATAAAGGCAGACACATAGACCAATGAAACAGATAGAGATCCTAGAAATAAACATTTACATATACAGTCAAATAATTATTGATGAAAGTAACAACACTATTCAATGAAAGCTACAACAGTGTTTTCAACAAATGGGACAGGGAAAACCTAGATATTTACATGCAAAATGATAAGTTGGACCCTTTTGTTACACCATATATAAACATTAACTCAAATGGTCAAAGACTAAAATGTAAGACCAAAACTATAAAACTTTCTAGGAGAAAATGTAGTGCAAAGCTTCCCAACATTGAATTTGGCATTGACTTTTAAAATATGACTCCAAATGCACAGGCAACAAAACAAAAAGTAGACAATTGGACATTATAAAAATTAACAAATTTGCACTTCAACAGACACTACCAATAGAGTGAAATGGTAACCTGTAGAATGGGAGAAAATATTTACATATCATATATCTGATAATGGGTTAATATACAGAATATATAGAGAACTCTCAAAACTCAATCACATAAATCAACAAAATTCAGAAATGGGCAAAGGACTTGGATAAACATTTCTCCAAAGAAGATGAAGGACAAATGGTCAATAAGCACATGAAAAAATGTTCAACATCACTAAACATTAGGAAAATGCAAATAAAAGCTACAATTAGATACTATCTACTATCCATTAGGATGATGACTTAATAAAATAAAAAAAATAGGAAATGAGTATTGGCAAGGACATGAAAACATTGGAACTCTTGTGTGCTGTTGGTGGGAATATAAAATGGTACAGATGTTACTTCCAAAATTAAAAACAGAATTGTCATATAATTCAGCAGTTCCAATTCTGGGTACATACCCTAAAGAACAGTTTAGAGTAGCATTATTTACAATAGCTAAAATGTAGAAGCAACTCAAACATCAACCAATTAATGAATGAATTAACAAAATGTAGTAAATGTAGTCTATGCAGGTAATACTATTTAACCTTAAAAAGAGAAGACATCCTGACATATGCTACAACATACATAATCTTGGAGGACGTTATGTTCAGTAAAACAAGTAAGTCACAAAAAGTCATTGTTTCATGAGTCCACTTATATGAGATACATAGAGTAATCAAATCATAGAGTCACAAGTAGAACGGCCATGGGCAGTCACTGAGAAAATGTAGAGTCATTGTTTAGTGGGTATAAAGTTTCAGATTTCCAAAAATGAAAAATGGTATGAAGATGGATCTTAGCGATATTTGCACAACATTATGAATGTATTTAATGCCATTGAACTGTATGCTTAAAAATGATAAGATGGTAAATTATACGTTGCATCTATTTTACCATATTTAAAAATAGTAGGAAAAATACTGCAACAAAATTCTACCAAAAAAAGAAAGATTCAACACTATTAAATTTTACAAATAACTAAAATTATGCTGTTTCCTAAGTCTTAATAGTCAAATACCTGATATCCAAAATTAAATCATTGATATGTAATGTTTGCAGCATGCAAATCACTTTCACCTCATCTACATTTCTTAACTTCCACAAACAATCCCAGGTAAATGGTGTATTAAATTTTGAAGGAAACAAACAAAAAATATTTAACTAAGAATTCGTTTTTATGTAAGGGAAGAAACTACACAAAAACAGATGTTCTAACTCTAAAAGTCCGTGTTAATCCCATCATATGTTTTTAACATTTCTTTCATTTAAATGTAAATACTACGAAACAGGAAAAAGTCTTTGTCATATGAAAATTTAGGCAAAACTTATATAAGAAATTAAAATTTCTGAGACATTAATTTAATGACATATGTCTAAAAATTAATAAATCATTGAGAAACAATTTTTTGAGGTAATTGAAGAAAATAATTTTAAAAGAAACCAAGTCCTACTCCAGTCTTATGCAAGAATCATAATTTGATGATAATATCTTGAATAAAATATTAAGTTTTATCTTTATTGCTTCTTCTGTTTTACTGCTGAATATTAAAAGCTGATACTGGTTATGAGCTTGTGGAAAACAGTTCAAATTACATTCAATAACTAAATGATGAAGGGTTGTATTTCAACTCAAAAGCTGTCTTCCTGATAATACAACATTTTTATTAACATCATCAAGATTGTATCAACAAAGCATTAAATAATGGGACTTACATTTTTATGCATTGTTATTTTCTAATATATCATCTGCCCAAAATAAATGACATTATATATTATGAGGATCGGTGGCTGAAAGCAAACAAAAACATGTAGTTTCAATTAATTTAGCTATCAACAATGAGTTAGGTTCCCATTGTGCTCAAGGCACGCCTGGATTTTGCAAGAGATACAAAAGAATAAAAAGCTCAATCTCTACCTATCCTCAAAGAACTTTAACTTAAGTCTGAAACATGTCATTTAAACAGATGGCTGGAGAAAAAGTAAAGTATAAGAAGATTTTATTTAACATCTAAATGTCACGAGAACTCAGGAGAGGGAGAAATGTCAATTAATCAGAAAATTTGTCTCATCCCAAGGATGTGCAGATGAGAACACGAGGTTTTAGATCTTTACCAAAACAGTGACAGCAAAATTTAGCTACATAAAACCAAAGTACAATGTCCTGGGCCCTTTTGTGCTCTGTGTTATTTAAGGCTCAAGCTGCAGCTACTGTTCAAAGTCAGGAGAGAACAATAATATTAACATGGTTACCCCCTAAACAGCTCCTGTTTTGCATCATGCAGTGGATGGATGATACACTGTATTGTCACCTTTTTCCCTTACAGTGTGTCAGCTATAGGTAGCTTTTGAAAATAATGTATTATCTTTACAAGAAAACTAGGAAGACGGTAAATAGGAAAATCTTGGTTAACAAAGAAAGCAGGGACTGTTCAATTCAACAAGCCTGTTTGACTCTCATTTCCAAAAATATCTATCTGTTGACACTGAGCATATTATTTAATCTCACTCAACCTCAATTTTTTCATGTATAAAATGAAAATAATACTTTTGTGATTATTACTAGTGGCTATTGGTATTAAATAAGAAACTAATAAGTTAGGTATCTGATAAGTAATATTCAGTACTCAGTAAGTGCTCAATTCATTCTCTCCTTGCTTTTAATGAAATTCTCAGTCAACATCATAACTCAACTTTAGAGTCTACGACTCTGTAAAAACCAAAGAGTAAAAGTCAACATTATTGTGACTGTAGTTGTCTCATACTCAGATCAACATCATTGGCATTTCTGCCCTCGTCCTCTTCCAGCCCATTAAATTTCATTATTCAGCTTTATTTAAAAAGTATACATGCCGATATAATCAGTATATTTGACATAAAAAGTTGAAAAAATTAGTAATAATAAAATTAAAACATAGGTTTAAATCATTATATTTTATGATTAGAATTTTCACTTAATTTCTAATTATCACTAACATTTTGGTTTAGTTATTCTTATTATTATTCTACATTACTTTTACATTCCTATGAGGCACCTTCACTGATTGCCAACAATTCACACTTTAATTATACCTTTAAATATTTGTCAAATCTCTTTCTTTTTACTAGAATAAATAATTTTTGTGAACAGTTTGGCCAAAATTAAAGATTTTTTATTTTATTTATTTGTACTAAGGCCATTATATTATCAGTTTCATATAATACAATGGCATCTTTATTTGAAATATTAAAAATTACCTTTATTATATGGCATGAAGTAATTAAAACTCATGCTCTTTATTATTACATTATTTTTAATTTTTTGGTAAAGCAATATTTTTGGTTTTTATTTAAATAAAATTTTAAATTTAATTTGACAATTGCTGTTGATAGGATTCATTTGTGTTTATTTTTCTCATTTTGCTACCATTAATATTAATGGGATTTAATTATATACTTTCTTGGTTGTATGTAAAAGAAAATAGTGACATAGCAATGTTTAGAAAATTTACAGTTTTTACCAATATGAATATTTTAAAATTCTAGGTGTAATTTGTAATTTAGATAGGTCTTGAAACCAATACAATTTCATGTTCAGGTATCTTTCGAAACCTTTACAAATTGTCTGGCAAGTTAGGGGTTGACATAGAGTTTCGATTGTATTACTTGAATTTTTTTCATAAATAACTGCTTTAAAAATAATTATTTTGTGGGTAAAAAACACAACACAGCATTATTTTTGGATTAAATAACTTAATTGGAGCTTTCATTCTAGAAACAAAAAGTGGAAAACAAGGAATTGCCAGAGAAATCCAAAGATATTTACAAGATTTTTTAAAAAAATTATTAGCTAATTTAAAGGAACCAGAATGTTAATATCCATAAGAATTACAATGTATTTCGATGTGAATTTACTACATATGCTATTGTAGTAAACCTACTCTTTATTACCTTTAAATGCTAAAGGTTTTATTCCTTTCCCTTTCTTAACCAAAATATTTCAGTTAGATGATAGAAGTCTAGTACTATAGCTTATTAACTCATTGTTGCATAATGTATCATCTCATTAAATAATATTGTGATAAGATTATTATTATTTTCATTTTATTGATGACAAACCTGATTCTCAGAAATACTAATTGAAATACCCAGGGTAATTCAGCTACTGAGAAGCTAAATCAAAAATTAAAGTTCTTATTTGTTCTTGCAGGTTGGGTTTCCTTGGAAGAAGAGTCTGAGATAGAGGTTAACAAGCAGAAATTTTTTAGGGTGTGTTTTTGAAATCAGGTCCTGTTGGGGATGTGAAGGAAGTGGGTTGAGGGAGAAGCATGGCTGTCGTGCAGGCTTAACAAAGGCTGTGACCAATCCCATGGAAATTTCTAAAACAGACATAGCTGTTTAGAATTGCTCTGAGAGAATGTGAAGTCTTCCAAAAGTAGTAACCCTTCATGTTGCAAAGTGTGCAATAGAATAAATTGCCCCTTACTGGCTGGGTGTGGTGGCTCATGCCTGTGATCCCAGAATTTTGGGACGCCGAAACAGGTGGATCACCTGAGGTAAGGAGTTTGAGACAAGCTCGACCAACATGGAGAGACCCCATCTCTACTAAAAATACACAAATTAGCTGGGCGCGGTGGTGGGCACCTGTAATCCCAGCTACTCGGGGGCTGAGGCAGGAGAGTCACTTGAACCCAGTAGGTGGAGCTTGCAGTGAGCCGAGATCATGCCATTGCACTCCAGCCTGGTCGACAGGTCAAGACTCTGTCTAACAAAAAAAAAAAAAAAAAATTGTCCTTTAGTTCAGAGCAGGGCTTTGCAACCTTTAACTATCAACATTTTTGTGCCAGGCAAGTATTTTTTTTTTTTTTTTTTTTTTTTTTTTTTTTTTTTGAGGGTCTGCTCTATGCATTATGGGATTCCTGGACTCTACTTGGTAAATTCTAATAGTATGCTTCCCTACTTGTAACAACCAAAAAATGCACCTAGATATTGTCAAATATACACTCGGGCACAAAATCTCCCTTCCTCCCAGTCAAAACTAGAGCTTGAAAAGTCATGTGCTCAAAAGTTTCAGATCAATAGCCTCGAAAATGTCATTGAGGCTGCAGGTCTGAGGCTTCACAGGGCTTCTCCCCTGCCCTCCGGAGCAATAAATGTGAACTATTTCTGATCTATGTTTTTCATATGAATGTAAAGAACATATTTTCTGGATAAATGGCCATTTATCATGTATCTGAAACAATGCACAGAAAGCACATCCTGCACTGCAACTGCAAGGGGGTTTTTCACTTGGCTGAGTTTGTGGGAGTGTACCATCATTCTTGACAATCCATCTTTAATGAGCCTGTAGTGGCAAATTTCATGAAATAAATTGAAATATGAGGGTAACCACTACTCTCATATCTTATTTTTTTGCAGGTGTCTCTGATTGATTCATATTTATTATGGTAAATATTATTTCCTATCTCAGATGATAAATGGGGGAATTTCAAAGAATTCGACTTGGTTTTCCCCACTGCAATAGTGTAACCTCATTGACTAAGGAACTAACAGAGAGATTTTGCAAACTGCCAACTCTATATCCATTTTGATTTACAGTTGGAACTCAAAAAAGATCACCAGGTGAATGCATCAAACAAGTGGATCCACAGTGAGCCAGACCCAGGTCAGGACTCTTGTTTATTATTTGGCTCTCATATGACCGATTCTAATAAGGGATCCATGTTAATGCTTCACATGAACAGTACAAATGTTAGCTTGGATCCTGTGTTCAATAGTCCTCAAAACTTGGAGAAGTTTCTTTTTTCACTGTATAATTACCTGAGCAAATGGCTATAGATTTCCTAGGGGAAGGACTGCGGAATTATCATATATTTACTCTAGTATTGCAGGATCTGTCCTTTTAGAGACAAAACCTCTTCCTCTGTCGGTGATAATCAGGTTGGAAAACTGGCTCAGGTCTAAAAATTGATAAAGAAATTATAAATATTAGAGTGGTTGTCCATCTGTTTTTCCCTTAAGGACACTGCTCTGTAATCCTCCCCACAACTCTCTGTGTGTTAGGCTTCCTGGCTTTCCCTCCAACCTTGACTCATATTATAATTTCTACTGTCTTGCTTCAGACAGTAATCTACTGCCAGCTGACTTCTACGATTTTGGAATTCTATCATTGTCTCCATTGCTATCAGTGAGTTCAATTCTACAATAGAGTTTTCTAAAGTTAGCTCCTATCTACAGAGAAGATCTAACACTGAACTTCTTATGGGTGCTTATTTTACTGTTTTAAGCACATTGTTTTTATTGCTTTGGTAAATTTAGGCCCTTCTACAGTAAAGAGTCCTTTGTTGAGTTTTCTGGCCTTGCATTGTATATTCTCTGTAGCTTGCCAATTATTCTGAAACTTTTCATTTATTCTTTTATCATATGACATCGCAGTTTCGGCAATTCTCATAATAGACCCTCACTCTGCCCAAGGTTCTGAAATCTACAGTAGCAATAGGAAAGCAACATGTCTAGGGAAGGTATCAGAATGTTAAACGTTGCATTCTAGGAAAATGCTTCAAATATACATTAATTAATTATGCCATATTAAACTATGCATTGTGCCTCCCTTGATCTAGAATCTTAATATCATAGATAGATAGATAGATAGATAGATAGATAGATAGATAGATAGATAGATAGATACTAGAGATGGATACTCTTCCATTTCCTACATGTTGTTTAGGTCCTGCAGTACATGTTGTTTAGGTCCTGAAGCTTCTTCATGATACTTTGTCTTTCTTAATTGGTGAAATTTATCTTAAAAAGGTATTATGTTGTCAATTAATCCTATTTTATGGTCTGGTATACAGGAAACTATGTAGTACCTGATCCTTGAAGGGATGTAAATGTTATCTCATCATGCACATTTTCATGGAGCGGAGGAGGGTGCCTGTCTTTAAAAGAGAGAAGTTGGTCATTTCAGCAGGTACTGGAGAATATATAAAGTCCAGATTTTCACATATGACACTACCTAAGGCCCTAATCTTAGGATATCAGCACACCCTAGATGGAAAGATCAACTTTCTCCCAATAAGCTGTTTTTCTTATTAAACCTCAGACCTGCGCCTCAGCTTTATTTGCCTTCTGACTGCACAAGATGAGTCTCTTTATATGCTGTGAGGGAGGCTTTCTAGATTTCTCACCCAGACTTTAGGTTATAATCACACTCAGGCTTTCATTATCTTTGCTCAAAACATCGATTGCCCGCTGCAAAAGCACACAATTCTATTATCCTTATAAATATTACTCCTTATCTATATTACAAAGCCCTGATAATTTAACTTTAACTTATATATAGTATATAAGTCCTGTGCCTGTGAAAATTTAAACAATTTCACTACTGCTATGTGTCAGAACACATCCATGCTCCAATTACTATTAGCGATAGACTTCCTATTGTTATCTGGTCAATATATGACCCAGCTAGAAAATTTCAATTAATATTCTACATTTTTTCTCCCACTTCTTGTACCAACTATTGAAGGTAAAGTTCCATAGGATGCAGACCCAGAGAAGATTAGCATATGAAAGTTTGGACAGAGAATGCTTTCTTGTGGGACAAGAAAAAGATGCAGTATTAGGTCAAAGGACAATTTGGGACGCGATGCAACCTCAAAGAAGATGTCAGCCAAACAAGAATGCCCTTGAAAGTTATTTCAAAATGAGGCAAGAAGTGGAATTTTTATACCACTGTATCACAATCTTTGAATGAAGGCTGCCCCTTGTAGGTGGCTTGTCAATACCCATGGTAGCTCTCTATAGCCAAGGCACTTTCCATAGAGAGTTGCCAGTTGAGGGCTATCATCCACGTACATGGCAACAACTAGAAAAACAAATTATTTAGCCTTGAAGGGATATGCTTATGGCAAGTACATTATAACATCCACTACAACAAGCCACAAAATCTGTGTGTTTTTAATGGTGCCATGCTGTCAAATAGATGACCACTTTGGTCACATAGGACTGCTGTGGTTCTTGAAACACATGGTTTACTTTTGGTAGAAGAATTATCTTTTCTTTACTGTTAAAGTTCAACCTCACTGAGTTAATGTGTGATTAAAGGGGAAGGGTTAATGCTTGGCAGCATAGAACCTGTATTTGGAATCACAAATGTATGGGTCTTATGACAGATGAGTTTATTTACCTAAAAATGTATAAAATGTCTCTGCTATTTAATTCATATTTTAATTTTAAGTAATAGTTTCAATTTTATAACATGTAAAATTGTATGATGTGACAAAATATAGCTAATTTTTAACTGAATTTCCTTTTACTTCTAACGTTATCATTAGGCTATAGTTCTCAAATTTGCCTGCAATTACATTGGTTCTAGTCAATGAAATGAATATACCAAGTGGATGAATGCTGTGTTTAGACACGACTCATATAAAAAGTCACACATATTATTTCCCCATGTTTATTCTTCTTGAAAGCCACTCATTGAAGTTCGTGGAGCTACAAGACGAAAGGTGTTTGAGTTTTTATTTTTATTTTTATTTTTATTTTATTTTTTTATTATACTTTAAGTTCTAGGGTACATGTGCATAACGTGCAGGTTTGTTACATATGTATACTTGTGCCATGTTGGTGTGCTGCACCCATCAACTAGTCAGCACCCATCAATTCATCATTTATATCATGTATAACTTTGAGTTTTTAAACCGTCAACTGGAGAAGAGCTGTTTTCATGTCAGGAAGAGCTACTTTGGACTGCTCATGAGCAGAAAATATATTTTCATTTTCTTAAGATGCTAATTTATCTGTTAGTCAGCTAGTGCTCCCTTGATTAATGGCGGTTATACTTAAAATTTTATTTCATGTCTGCTGAGTAATTTTAGCTATTTTTTCCTTTTAAATATATATACATTTCTATAGTGCAGCTGTATTCAGCTTCTGCTTTGTTTAATTCATTGTTGTTTTTAAAAGATAAACACCAAAAACTTATATTCATTTTCCATTTTAAAAACTATTTTTGTTCTCTTTCTCCATTCATTTATGTTTATGAATATCTTTGTATCAGATTTTTTATATTGAATTATTCATTCTGTATTTTGTTAATAATATTTAAAGTAGTTATCAGTTTGGGAATGAATCACAACTGGTGAATGCTTGTTTGAACATTAATGCACAGAGGAAGCAATGATTAATTCCATTTGTAGTTTCGGGAGGTCAAATTTGAGATAATCCTTGAAGATGGAGAAATATTATACTAAGTAGATACACAAGAAGCTGATGTGTTTGTGTGGCAGTGAGAGTTCCATGGGATAAGAACACTCTGGTCTGTAGTATTTGTCTGTCTAAAATGTTAAATTGAGATATTATACAATATATTCAGAGAAGCAAGGATAGTAGAAGGTGGCGAGGGTGGAGAGGTCATGGTAGATAGAGTGCCTGGGATGGGTGATGTAATTTGTTAATGATTTTCACTTTAAAGTTTTAGATTTAGATGTTGTAAATCAATTTTAAAATTGTTTATTTTCTATATTTTTCTCTTCCTCTTTTTTAACCTCACACTTATTAAAACAGCTATTATCAAAAAGACAAAAGATAACAAGTGTTGGAAAGTATACAAAGAAAAGGAATTTCCTACACACTATTGGTGGGATGTCAATTAGAATAGACATTGTAGCAAACTATATTGAGGTTCTTCAAAAAGCAAAAAAGAGAACTATCATATGATCCACTTCTGTATTCCAAAAGCAATTGAAATTCGTTAAGTCCAAGAGATATCTGCCTTCCTATCATCATTGCAGCAATATTCACAATAGTCAGGATATGGAATCAACCTAAATATCTATCAAGTGATGAATGGAAAAAGAAAATGTGGCATTTATGCACAATCAATGGCTTAGTCTATTTTGTGCTTCTGTAACAGAGTATCAGAGACCAGGTAATTTACAGTGAACAGACATATATTGGCTCACAATTCCTGGTGCTGGAAACTCAAGATTGAGGGACCAGAATCTGACAAGGGCCTTCTTGTTGCATTGCCTTATGGTGAAAAGCAGAAGAGCAAGAGAAGGAGAGAGAGACAGAGAGAGAAGGCTGAAGTCATCCTTTTCTTAGGAATCCAATCCTGGGATAGTGGTATTAATCCATTAATGAGAAGGATGCCCCCATGACCCAAACCTCTTCCATTAAGTGCCATCTCCCAACGCCTCTGCATGGATAATACAGTTTCCAATGCATGAACTTGGAGGAACACATTCAAATGATAGCAATGAAGTACTATTCAGGCTTTCAAACTAAATTTGTCATCTGAGTCAACATGGATGAACCTGAAGAACACTATGCTAAGTGAAATAAGCCAATCACATAAAGATAAATACTATAATATAATTTCTTATCAGTGTAATATAAATAAATCAAACTCATATAAGCAGAAAGCAGAAAGGTGGTTACTAGGAAATGGAGGGATGGAGGATGCAGGGTCGCATGGAGAGATACATCTCAAAAAAATATAGTGTATATCATAATTGCTTTTGTATTTGATGAAGAAACACATTGAAGACACTGTTCCTTACTATTCAGTGACACATTTGTTGAGAGTGACCTTATAATTTATTGTGCTTTTTGCTATTTTGAGAAAGAGACGATAGTCATAAAGTGCAAAGTTTCAATTAAACAGGAAGAATAAGGATTTGAGATCTATTCCACAGCATGGTGACTACAGTTAATAATAATGTATATTTCAAAGTTGTTTCCTTACCATAAAAATAATAAGTATATGAAGTGATAAATGTGGAATTTTCTTGATTTAATCATTCCACATGTATATTTATATAAAATATCACATTGTATTCCATAAATATATAAGACTATTAGGTCTATTAAAAATATAAATAAGAAGGCATCATTGCTCTAGGGAAAAAAGGAGAGAATTGACACAATCAGGCTTGCATGATTGAATGTGGTAGATAAATTGGTGTAATAAAAAATAAGGGTAATATTAAATAGATTCCAATAATCCAGATAAGAGATCATAAAGATCTGAATGAGGGTAAAACCAAACCAACATAATTTCAATGTTTAGCTTTGACATGCTGTATTAGGTCATTCTTGCATTGCTATAAAGATGTATCTGAGACTGGGTAATTTATAAGAAAATAGATTTAATTGGTTCACAGTTCTGCAGGCTGTACAGAAAGCATAGTGGAATCTGCTTCTGGAGAGGCCTCAGGGAGTTGACAATCATGGTGGAAGGTGGAAGGGGAACAGGCAGGTCACATAATGAAAGCAGGAACAAGAAAGCATTGGGTAGGTGCCATACTTTTCCCACCAGGCCCCACCTCTAACACTGGGGATTACACTTCAATATGAGATTTGGGCAGGGACACACATCCAAACTATATCAAATGCCTTCACATCATATGATATTTTTTCTTGTATTTTTTAAACGGAAGTCATTTAAAGACTATGTTTTTGTATTTATTGAAGAAACACCTCGGAAGCACTGTTCCTGACTATTCAGTGACACATTTTTTTGGGAATGTAATTTATGATTTGTTGTGTTTTTTGCTATTTTGAGAGATATTGGGAGAGCAACTTGTAATTAAACTGAGACAATAGAGATAAACAAAAATGTTCCCATGAGAAGAGGATACCTATAAGTAAAATTAAGAAAATAGGACACATGTCAGAATGCGTGGGTCAGTGACTGCTAGTATTCTATTGCCAAATAATTTCTCCTCTGAAATTTTATGAATTTTTAAACCAAAACAGGTATAATAATCCATTGCCATTTTCCTTTTTTCTTCTTTCTTTAATATTCATTTTCTAATTGTTTTCCCCTTTTACTCTTTCCTTCTTCTTTTTCAGCTTTTCTGATTTTGCAAAGTGTTTATATTTTATGCAAATACCCCATTTTTAAGTGCCTATTTTCATTTCAAATTCTTATTGCAATTAACTTTTCTATTGAGAAACAAATTCTGATAACATTCTCTATTCTTCACAGTGCTATAACAGTTTATGTGTGACTTGTGGTGCATTTGTGTTATTTTTGAAGAGACCATAAATTAGCATAAATAAAGGACATTTTTATATATGCTAATTTATACACAACATCAATTATATGAGACAATATAAATATCAAAATTTAGAAGTTTACACTGCTAGGTTTTTCTTACTTTGAAAATATGGAGTTTCCACAACTTTGAATCTTGCCATTTATTGCTTTGACCTAAACTCTGAGTGCACAAAAGCCCTCACCAATTCAAAGTCATGATATATGGAATGTGTGAGAATATGGAATAAAATTTTTCTTTAAATACATACTAACATGACCAGACCATTTAACTAAAATGCTAAATTATTGCACCTCTAGTAGAATTATATTTAGCATGGAATGAATGGTCATGCATTTGGTTCTAGAGTAAGATATGAAAAGGGGGTGATTTATTCCAGTCACTGAAAATATTTGAATATCAAACACCTTATTTAGAAACAGCATACATCCATTATCAGGTTGATTTTGTATAAGCCAGTAAGAAGTACAAGGTCATCTCTCCTTGATATTTTAAATAAAACCAGTAATATTCGAGATTTGACTTTCTAAGGTTAATTCTGCTAGTATGTTACAAACTAGTGTAGGGTGGTAGCCAAAATATAAAAGAATAATTAGTAGTACCTGTTATTTTAGAATATTTTGACACTTTTATACATGACTGTTCTTTAAATGTTATAATAAATGAATGCAAAGGCTTTAATTTTGATACCTAAATTGCCACTGGAGTTTAAAGTCTGTGTAATCACATTCATTTATTTATGTCTTCAGAATTAAATCTAGGTATTTGTGAGATTTTTATTGGAAGTAAATATAAGAAATTTCTAGAATTACAGAAGAAAATGTGTCAAAATAGCAACTATACCTAATACATAATACTCCAGTCTATACGTTAAGATGAACTTGGAAATTTATATTTGGTGTTTTCACAGCTGTTCAGTTTACATAAAAATTATTGGCTATTTCTATTTAGGAGCAAATTTTGTGCCTTTTTTTCTATTAATATCTCACACCAGAAAACAAATGGCGCTTACCTTTACTTAAGTTTTTACCAGCTCACTTTTGGTTTTGCGAAGGTATTTAAGAGGGCAAATCATTTTCGATTTCATTGCAACATGAACCCACTGGGTCTTATAATATTTTCATATTCATCCCTATTCCTGTATGTTACATAGATTCAAGATGCAAGACAGCCTATAAAAAGTCCAACACTTGACAAGGAAGGCCAGGTGTAAATCCTAGCAGTATATTTGGATATAGAGATAAAATACACTTCTTTGAATTCTCCTTTAACATCTGTTACATGTAATTCACGAATTTGTACCTATGCTATAACACAACACTCTGCAATCTTATAGAATGATCAAAAATCAAAATCTATCATTGCAGAGGTATTAAATAAGCCAATACTTTGGGAGGCTGAGGCAGGTAGATCACCAGGTCAGGAGTTTGAGACCAGCCTGACCAACATGGTGAAACCCCATCTCTACTAAATATACAAAAAAAATCCGGGTGTGGTGGCGAGCGCCTGTTGTCCCAGCTGCTCCGGAGGCTGAGGCAGGAGAATCGCTTGAACCCGGGAGGCGGAGCTTGCAGTGAGCCGAGATCGCGCCACTGCACTCCAGACTGGGTGACAGAGCGAGACTCCGTCTCAAAACAAAAAAACAAAAACAAGCAAAAAAACAAATAAGCCAATAGATGAGAAATGAAAAAAATTAATTGATGAACTTCAAAATTGTGTCGCACTTTCAGAAGTATTCTGCAGTTCTCTAAAAGTCTCATAAAAATAGGAGAGTAGGATTTCTAATGAATGATAAAGTCAAAGAGGGAGGAACTAAGAGAGGAATATACTAATATGTTGTAGCATGAAGACTAAAGGCAACATAATGGGGGATTCCATGATCACTTTTCATGGCCGATTTCCTATTACAATAGGGCAGATAACAGAAGTTATGAACGTCGTTACATGATAGTCTCACATTCTGAACATCTTGAAAAAATACATCACAATAACAGTTTATTCCTCAAAGGAGCAAAAGCATGTTATGACTTTCGAAAGAGTAAATTGAAGATGCAAGGGAGTGAAGTTTTCTGAGATGTTTAAATGAAACATCCCAAAATATTTCACAGAATTTGGGAGAACCTTAAAAATATATAGTGTGTGTTATAATTGCCGGATATGTAACTCTTAGATGCCAAGTAATAGAAGGCAAGATAATTTTGTTTATTTAACTTTGCTTTGTTTTACTGCCTTCACCTCCTAAACAATGCATGCAAACAATAAGCTGTGTTCTTCTTTAAAAAAATAAAAACGTTTTAGATATTGAAATAAAAGCCTAATGATTAATTGGAAAAAATACTTATTTATTTATTTTTTTTTTTTGGCATAGCTTGAACTTTATGACTAAAGTTTAGCATTGAGGAACTTCTCTTTTATTAACTCGACTAAATGTGAAGAATTAGAACTTTACTAGCTCAAAGCTGATTTCAGAGGGAGTTTAAAAAGAGGTTCACAAATCATTTTCTTAGTTTCAACCAAACCTTGAAGGCTTTAATTTAATTGAAAATGTTAAAGTTTCATTTCAGGCTTCAGAGATCAAATCTTCAGAGTAAAGAAGGGCAATTTAAAGACAATTACGGTCTTTGGAATGTAATATGAAATCGTCCTTATTTTCAAATTAAGGATTTCCATATTAAGATCACCTGTAGATTAGTGACTGGTAAATAGTACATTGCTGACATGAATACCTGTGGGTACCTTTAAAAGAGCTTTAAGTTAATCAGTTTCCTACCACATGCTGGCTCTCTAATGAAGAATGATGTTCTGCCTAAATTTAAAGGGACTCAGTGCTCTGATCCTACAAATTGATTCCAACTATAGACACATTTCTCTCTCACGTACAGCTATGGTGGTAAAAGTTTTAGGCTTGCAGTCAGAAGGCTGACATTCAAGTCTTATTTGCACTAATTTACTGGCTGTTTTATCTTGCCCATTTGTTTAAACCACGTAGGGCTCATTATCTCCAATCCTGTAAAAGTAATATTTCTACTGGCAATTCTTATAATAGACCCTATAAATTTTTAGTTCTCTTTCCCTTCAGACCATAGTTTCGAGGATAAAGTGGAATTATCTATGTTACAGCAATTGATAATGTATACATTGCTACACAAATTTTAAAAAAATGGCATTTTTCAGATCTTATACATGTAAACTATAACATTAAACAATGATCAATGATAGTAGGCTAATTCCACTGTAGCCTGATTAAATGTAGGTATCTACTTGGCTGGTGCGTAGATACATGTTCAAACATTATTCTGGATGTTTCTATGAGGATATTTTTGGATGAGATCAGCATTTAAAGTGATGGGTTTTAAGTAAAGCAGATGGCCCTCCATAATGTGAATGGGCCTCCTCCAATCAGTTGAAGGCTTGAATAGAACAGAAGAATGACCTCTTGCCAGCAAAAGGGAATTCTTTGGCAGATGGCATTTGGACCTAAACTTCAGTATCAGCTTCTCCCTTGTTTCTAGCCTGCCAGCCTATCCTGAGAACTTTACACTTACAAACTTCCATAATCATGTGAGCCAATTCCTGAAAGTAAATCAGTAAATTAAAAAATATCCCATTTGTCCTGTTCTCCAGAGAACTCTGATGAATATACAGTGAAAAAATCATATTAAAACTGATAGAAATTGAATTTATGTAATATCAAAATTTTATATTTATGAACACTATTACCTTTCGTAAGATACTTACGTTTTAAATTGTCTTAATATTCATTTTTAAAATTATAATCTATGGTAGATGATATTTACCTTCTCAAATAAGTAGAATTCTCAGAATATGGTTCTTAATTAAAACAAGTCATTAACCCATGTCCTAGGACAGGATTTTACCTGTTCTCCCAAGTTTTAACAGGGTCTGCCACTTGAAGACACACTCTCTCTACTCTTCTGAACACCATGAAACATTCTTTACACAGAAAGAGTTCTGTCTGATTTGTTCCTAAATTTCTTTCATGAGAATAGGGCATCTCTATTTAAGGATGCGGCTACTCTCACCCATTGTACAAGCTTCATAGGCCAAGTATTATTTGAGATCAACCCTTATTCATTCTGTCCCCACAGTATTTCTGCCAGAAATAAAATATTTGAATCCAGTCATTTCTAAACATTACCCTCATCCTTTCATTCCTTTGAAAGCCATTCTTCCCAATCTCATCTAAATTGTATGCCCTCTTATTTTCTTATCTTCTTAGAGCACAGAAACTTCCATTTCCTGGAAGCTCCTAAAATGGATTCCCCTTTAGTCCTTTCCTCTGCTTTATGGAACCCTTGTACCATTGGAAAGAAACTTAACCACTTTCTCCTTTTTGCTATAATTTTCTGTTACCTGCTTGCTTTGACCAGCACTTGGTCCTCAACTGAGAGCACATTCCCTTGTGGTCCTCTCCTGTGGAATTTTTCCTACCATGCATGATCTGGAGAGCCAGGAGCAGATTTAGACTAACTGGCCAAAGTCCTTTCAAGACAAGGTCAAGATCCATTTAACTCCTCTCTGCTGGGTTAGTTACAAATATTCAGCATTCTCACAAAGCTATATGGATATGTCTATTCTCCTGCCTCAGCCTCCGGAGTAGCTGGGACTACAGGCGCCCGCCACCTCGCCCGGCTAGTTTTTGTATTTTTTTAGTAGAGACGGGGTTTCACCGTATTAGCCAGGATGGTCTCGATCTCCTGACCTCGTGATCCGCCCGTCTCGGCCTCCCAAAGTGCTGGGATTACAGGCTTGAGCCACCGCGCCCGGCCGGATATGTCTATTTTCATAGTTATCCAAAATGATCTATGTATTAAACTATTTTCACTGTCAATTGTGATCTCTTTGAAGGAAGAAAGAAGTGTTGTATTTTATTTTATAGCTTCAAAACTTTTCGATGATACCTAAATAGTGAATGATATATAATTATTTTCTTACATAATATCAATGAATTAATATATGTATGAGTAAAAAAATAAAATATTATCTTATTAGACATACAGTTAAGTTTATTTACTGGTTAATTTACATGAATAATGTCAAGTTTGGTGAATATCTAGAATTTTACTGTAGTTGCAGAATGTGATTGCCTAGAAGTACATGCGACAGATAGATTTGAAATCAGATCAGATGGAGTGCAGTGGCACAATCTTGGCTCACTGCAGCCTCCGTCTCCCCAGTTCAAGCGATTCTCATGCCTCAGCCTCCAAACTAGCTGGGATTACAGGCATGTGCCACGAGACCTGGCTAATTTCAGTATTTTCAGTAGAGGCAGGGTTTCACCATGTTGGCCAGGGTGGTCTTGAACTTCTGATCTCATGTGATCCACCTGCCGTGGCCTCCCAAAGTGTTGGGGTTACATGGGTGAGTCATGAAGCCGGTCTTCAGATGTATTTTTAATTTGTGGTTGTATTAGTCTGTTCTCATGCTGCTAATAAAGACATACCTGAGACTGGGTAATTTATAAAGGAAAGAGATTCGATGGACTCAGAGTTTCACATGGCTGGGGAGGCCTCGCAGTTATGGTGGAAGGCAAAGGAGAAGCACAGTCATGTCTTACTTGGTGGCAGGCAAGACCATCAGATCTCGTGAGATGTATTCACTGCCACTAGAACAGTATGGGGGAACCAACCCCATCATTCAGTTATATCCACCTGGCCCCATCCTTGACACATGGGGATTATTACAATTCAAGGTGAAACTTGGGTGGGGACACAGCCAAACCATATCAGTGGTAATTCTTATTGTGTTGCAACCTAGGACCAAATGGAAAGACATTCTTGTAATGGTTTGAGAATTGGGAAAGGCAATAACCAACATTTGGCAAACTCAAATTGCAAAGTGGTACCATAAAGCACAAAACAAGACTCAGCATTCTAAAAGGCTGGGAAAGTACTTACAAATCTTTTTGAGCCTGTGGAAAAGCCCAGTGAAAGGGGAAACAACGAACTGAGAAAGTGATGAATGACTCTTAATCTTCTGTTACTGTGGCAGTGACACACAGACCCATGGGCAAACATGAGCATTCCAGTGTAAAGGAGGATGATTCTATCCCCTTGAATGGAAATGCAGGAAGGGAACTCTTTCAAAGTGCTTCACAACCACCTGAGAAACCAGAGTTAGAGACAAAAAGAGTATGTGGATTTAAAGTTAGGGGGTAGAACTTGATTATACCCTGCAGGAATGGTCATGACTCAGGATAGCAGTTAGGCCAGGGGTATACTTACAGGACCTAGGCATTGGAATACATCTGTGATTTTTTTTTTTTTTTTGGAATGTATAGTGTTCTAACTTCAACACACAAAGGTAACAAGGACATAGCAGTATATGCTTGGGCTTGCCCAGTACGTGTAGTGAGAACAGAAATGGAAAAGTAGGAAATGCTGTAACAGTGAAGTCTGTCAAGAAACTGAAGAAGAGCAGTAGTTGACACTCCTCTCCACCAGCATTTTAATAATACTTAAACTTCCTCTGCAGCCTTGGGGTAACAGTCAGAAAGAGGAGAATTAAGAAATTTGAGCACAGTAGTTGCTACACTTAAAATTTATTCCTTGATTTTTATTACCTTTTCTTTTGTTTTATCTCCTCCCTCCCTCCCTCCCTCCCTCGCTTCCTTCCCTCCCTCCCTCCCTCGCTTCCTTCCCTCCCTCCCTCCCTCCTTCCCTCCTTCCCTCCTTCCCTCCTTCCCTCCTTCCCTCCTTCCCTCCTTCCCTCCTTCCCTCCTTCCCTCCTTCCTCCCTTCCTCCCTTCCTCCCTTCCTCCCTTCCTCCCTTCCTCCCTTCCTCCCTCCTCCTTCCTTCCTTCCTTCCTTCCTTCCTTCCTTCCTTCCTTCCTTCCTTCCTTCCTTCCTTCCTTCCTTCCCCTTTCTTCCTTTATTCCTCTCTCTCTCTTCTTTTATTCTTTTAAAATATACTACAATAAATTTCAAACATTACAGCATTACATCTTGTTTTTGACACTCTGAGAAGAAGGACAGACTTCCACCCAAAATTTGATCCAGATGTTAATAATGATAATGGTACAGACACATCCACACACACACACACACACACACACACACACACCCAAACACCCCAAGACAGTATGAAAATGTTTATTACTAACAGGATAAAGCATTCTGTGGACAAGGCACACTTTCCAAGCTGGTCTGAAAAATGGTTTGAGAGAGTAAGAAAAAGAGACTAGCTTGGGAATGTCATTGTGTTTAAGAATTGGGGGTGAGGTGAGGGTCGCCAGGAATATTTAAGAAGCTTGAGTGTTTTGAATTTTTCTACCAGCTGAAAGAGGAATACTCATACTTTCTTGTCAAGCTGCTTAATAGTGAGGCCTAAGAAGAGAAGGGAGCAGTGAGGTTTGTAAGATATGAGCAATCAAACATCAAAAAGTAAAGTCAGGCTGTTCTATATTCTAAATACTTCATTCCATAATAAAACTGCACCCTTTTGTCAGACAAAAACAGCATTAACACTATGTCATCTAATAGTCAGTCTATACTCAAATCTTTCCAGTTATCTCATTCTTCTTTACATTTGATTTGTTAAAAAGTCGGAGTTTCACAAGGTCTACAAATTGCATTTTAATGTTTTGTAAGACTGTTTTATTCTTGCATCTTCCTCTGTCTTTTATACTCATGTCATGAAATTGCTGCTGATGTCAGGTGTTGTAGAATGTCACATTTTATAAATTTTTCTCATTGTTTGGTTGTAGTGTCATTTGACTTACCCCTTTAATTCCATTATTTGTAAATTGCAGGTTACCTGTAGAGGCTTGATCATATTTGAGTTCAACATTATAGATAGAATATTACATAATACTTTACACCTGACACTGTATACTTTACATTTCATCAAATCATGAGGAATATGCTATCTGCTTATTCCATGTTAAAAGATTCTAAGACTAATTGCTGGTTCAAGAGGGGACAGTTAGCTATCCAAATTGCAATTTGAACTGTTTATTCTGCAATCTCCATGTAATCTGTGGGGTATAATTTAGTATAGTGTAAATATCCAGGTCCCCACACTACTCCACCAAAAGTGTTTCTTGATACAAGGTTTCCTGTCATCTTGATGTTAGTAAAACAATGGTCAAGTCTTATCTCAGCTGTTATTTAACCAAACCGTGACTTTTGGCACAGATTATTTCTCCTTTTTTCTTTCTTTCTTTTTTTTTTTTTTTTTTTTTTTTTTTTGAGACAGAGTCTTACTCTGTCGCCCAGGCTGGAGTGCAGTGGCCGGATCTCAGCTCACTGCAAACTCTGCCTCCCGGGTTCACGCCATTCTCCTGCCTCAGCCTCCTGAGTAGCTGGGACTACAGGCGTCCGCCACCTCGTCCGGCTAGTTTTTTGTATTTTTTTATTAGTAGAGACGGGGTTTCACCGTGTTAGCCAGGATGGTCTCGATCTCCTGACCTCGTGATCCGCCCGTCTCGGCCTCCCAAAGTGCTGGGATTACAGGCTTGAGCCACCGTGCCCGGCCTCTCCTTTTTTCTTGTAACAAATTCTACTTTTTGCTTTCAGAGCCCTATGCTTGTTTGATTCTTTGTTTCCCTCTCTGACCTCCCTGCAGAGGTAGTGCTAGTTTCTTCAGTTCTCCTTAACTTTTTTCTTTTCCTTTTCTTTTTTTTTTTTTTTTTTTTTTTTTTTTTTTTGAGACAGTCTTGCTCTGTCTCCCAGGCTGGTGTACAGTGGCGCCATCTCGGCTCACTGCAAGCTCCGCCTCCCGGGTTCCGCCAATTCTCCTGCCTCAGCCTCCCGAGTAGCTGGGACTACAGGCGTCCACCGCCTCGCCCGGCTAATCTTTTGTATTTTTAGTAGAGACCAGGTTTCACTGTGTTAGCCAGGATGGTCTCAATCTCGTGATCTCGTGATCCTCCCACCTGGGCCTCCCAAAGTGTTGGGATTACAGTCGTGAGCCACTGCGCCCGGCCTCCTTTTTTTTTTTTTTTTTTTTTGTGAGACAGAGTCTCACTCCCTCCCCCAGGCTGGAGTACAATGCCGCAATCTCTCAGCTCACTGCAACCTCCACCTCCTGGGTTCAAATGATTCTCCTGCCTCAGCCTCCGCAGTAGCTGGGGCTACAGGCACCCGCTACCATGCCTGGCTAATTTTTTGTATTTTAGTAGAGATGGGATTTTGCCGTTTTGGCCAGGCTGGTCTCGAACTCCTGACCTAGGGTGACCATCCGCCTCAGCCTCCCAAACTGCTGGGATTACAGGCGTGAGACACCAAGCCCAGCTGTTTTCCTTAACTTGTAAACGTTGGAGAATACTAAAAGTTAGTCCTGGAGCTTCTTTTTTCTATTCTAGAGCAGTCAGTGGTCTCAACTGGAGATGACTGTGCTCCCATGGGACATTTGGCAATGTCTGGTGACATTTTGGTTACCACTGCTAGCATCGTGGGTAGAGGCCTGGGATGCTGCTCAACATCGCACGATGCAAAAGACAGTCTTCTAAAACAAAGAATTATCCACCCTTCCATAGCGATATTGCCAACATTGAGAAGTCATGATCCAGAATCATTTTTTGGTGATCTCCTTTACTTCCATGGCTTTAAATATTACTTAAAAGCTGATGGCCCAGGCATGGTGGCTCACACCTGTAACCCCAGTACTTTGGGATGCCAAGGCAGGCGGATCACCTGAGGTCAGGAGTTCAAGACGAGCCTGGCCAACATGGCAAAACCCCATCTTTACTAAAAATACAAAAATCAGCCAGGCATGGAGGTGTGTGCCTGTAATCCCAGCTACTCAGGAGGCTGAGGCAGGAGAATCGCTTTAACCTGGGAGGGGGAGCTTGCAGTGAGCGAAGGTTGTGCCACTGCACTCCACCCTGGGTGACAGAGGGAGACTCCGTCACAAAAACAAACAAACAAACAAACAAACAAAAAGAGCTGCTAATTCCTATATTTAAGTCTTTCTTGAAATCAGACTCGTGAATGTGCTATCTATTCTTTGTCTCAACCTGGATGATGAATAAGTATTCAAAATTGAATATGTACACAGAGATTTCCCTATTCCCATCTCTTCCAAGGCATGACCACTGTCAGTAGAGGTCAAAATGTTTTAAAGCAAAAAAATAAAAAACATTCTCACAGAAATCCACGTGTGTTCTACCAGCATTTCCTGTTAGTTCAACCTTCAGAATATATCCGGAATCAAACCTATTTTTCTCACCCACACTGGTCCAAGCTGTCCTCATCTCTTGTTTATGTTAAGGCCATAGTCATTGTCTGGAATCCATTCTTTTGACTTCAAATATTTTAATTCAATCCCTCTTCTATGTAATTATTTCTAACTCATCTGGAACATTTCTAACTCTTAACAGCTTTCAAAACCTTATGTCATACGTATATTTATCTCATTTGTAATGTAACAGGCATGACTATCTTTTATACTGATTTTTTTGAGTGTGGATTTATACTACTTAAGTTATGTGCACAAAACAGAGTGTGGGGTGTAGTAAATGGTTAATAAGTTAGTATTTTCTTAACAGTGAATATGAAAGCAAGCTCTGCAATTTATATTTTAAAAATTCCACAACATAGAATTAAATTTTAAGGTCAAAGTATGCCTCTTCTGTTTTAGAAAGTGATGCATAAAAAATGTAAAATATTGTTACATTGGGTGGAATTATTACAAGTTGAATTTAGTACATATATATATTAAGAAAAAATTAGTCTAGTTCAACTCACAGATTGCAGTAATTGATTTTAACAGCCTATTATCAGCAACAAGATACTTTAGAGACTGGATATTTGTAGATGAACTGAATAGCATAGAAGTCACAAAGGTTTATTTGTGCTTACCAGTTAAAGCTGATCATGTGTAACGTTAATTAAATGTGGGAAAATGTGTTTTCTTAATGCTGCAGGGTAATTGGAAAAGATAAAAAGAACGTTTGATAATGAAATGTGCCTCTTTTTCTTACCAAGAGACAAATGCAAAATGTTTTGAATCATATGTTTAATAAGTTGCATTTATTTTAATAGAAAATGTGGCCTCAATGTGTCTTTAGCTATCAAAACACTAAGAGGACCTTATATCCTATTGAATATATTACATTCTGCTATCACTAATTATTTCTATCACTAGTATAATAGCTATTCTAATTAAGGTTATCGCTAGACTCAAATTATGCTTTTTGAAAAATACAGCTAAAATTCCTCATGATCACTCATTTAAAAAGTATCTCATTTTGACATCTGTGCCTCAAGCAAACTCATTTTGACATCTGTGCCTCAAGCAAACTGATAAGATCTAAAATCAAAATATATTTACATTTTAAAAGATTGATTATAGGTAAAAAGCAGTTTAGGTGGAAATGTTTAAAGACATCATGTTGACTTACTTCTGTTCAAAGTAAACAGGTGTTTTTTTCAAAATGTAATACATTGACATGATCATTTACCACTATTTTATTATTTTAATATATTTGTTTTCACTGAATGTGAAAATACTAACAATCTTAATTTTTGTTATTCATGCTTTTTAATCTTTCTCAGGCACAAGATTTAGACAATACAAGACATTTATTTTCATTTTCCTTTTACCTAAGAAAGCATCTTATGATGAATGTATTGATTATGGGCTCTAATTTCAAATAATTTTATCATGATCTATTAGTTTCTTAAGGCTGCTGTAATAAAATATCACCAACTGGGTGACTTAAAACAACACAGATTTTTCTCTCTCCTAGTTCAGGAAGTCAAAACTATGAAATCAAGGTGTCAGTAGGGGTAGTTTCTTCTGGAAACTCTGAGGGAGAATCTGTTCCATGCCTCTCTTCTAACTTCTAGTGATTTTCAGCAGTCTTTGGAATTCCTTGACTTGTAGATCATTCCAGTCTCTGCCTCCATGTTCACATGGCTTCCTCTGTGCATCTGTGTGTTTCCTAAGCTCCCCTTCCTTATAAGATTGCCTGAGTAGATTCAGGGCCTGCTGTAATCCAGTATAGCCTCATCTTAACCAATTATATCTGTAGTGACCTGATTTTTAAATAAGGTCACATTCTGAGGCTATGGGTAGACACAAACTTTGGGGGACCATATTAAATTTGGGGGACACTATGCATTCCAGTACAATATGTTTTTTCCAAAATTCATCTCTGTCCCTTGTGCAAAATACCTTCACCCCAGCCCAACATCCCCTAAAATGGGAACATATGTTCAAAACCAACTAGCCCTGTCAGTCCATTTTCTACCAGCAGAACGCTCAGAGTCTGAGAGTCTTTCTTTCATTTTATTCAATATCTGTCTTCTTTAGTCCAATTTGGCAGTTTTTTAATTGGTATAACATTCTTAAAACCCTGTGGGCCATCTCTATGTGTCAAGGGGATCCATGTTATCAGACACAAAGATTCTCCATAGATCCTTCCTGGATGACCTCAACTATACTCCTAGCTTCTGATGAGATTGTTTATTGAATACACGAGTGTCCTAGTTTGTGTTGTGTTGCTATAAAAGAATACCTGTCACTGGGTGATTTCTAAAGAAAAGAGGTTTATTTAGCTCACAGTTCTTCAGGCTGAGCTATTCAAGGTCATGTACCTGGCTTCTGCCAAGGGTTTCTGTACTGTGTCACCACATGAAAGAGGTCAAAGGAGAAGTGAACACTTAACAAAGGAAAACCTAAAGGATGTCCTGGCTTTATAATAACTTACTCTTGTGGGAACAAATCCATGCCTGTGAAAACTAATCTAGACTCATGAGAGTGAGAACTAATTACTGCAAAAACAGAAGCAAGGCATTCATTAGGGATCTGCCCCAATAACCCAAATGCCTCCCAATAGGCTTCACCTCTCAGTACCACCACATTAAAAATCAAATCTCAATATGAGTTTTGCTGAGGGCAAACATAGCACATCTGAACCATTGCACATACGTCACACACCTAATCTCTCCAGTAGAAGTTTCTCTAGCCATCCGTAGGTGTTTCCTCAAGAGCACACTATAACACCTTTTGCAATACAGGCTGAGAATTTTTCAAATGATCACGTTCTGGTTACTTTTTGCTTAGCATTTTCTTCTTAGTTTATTTCTTTCACCTTGCATTTTAATATAAGAAGCAAACAGAATCTAAGACACACCTTCTATAATTTGCGTGGAAATCACCTCCACTAAACATAAAAACTCATTTCTTACATCCAATATTGGAACACAATCTACTCAGTTTTTCCACTGCTCATTAACAAGGATCACTTTCCTCAAGTGTTTATTAATATTCTCTTCATTTCTATGTGAGACTTCACCAGAAACACCATTAACATTTATTTTTCTACCAATATTCTGTCCATGATGATATATGTACTCTTGAAAATGATAGAAGCTTTCTCTACAACTTTATTCACTTCTTTTTTTAAGTCCTTACCAGAATCTCCTTATTCGAATTTCTATCAGCCTCTTTGAGGCAACCTAGGCTTCTTAATCATGCTTCTAAAAACTCCTCCAGCCTTTACCCATTAGTGAATTCCAAGACCATTTGCATAATATCAGGTATCTGTCTTAGCAGCACCCCACTTCCTGGTACCAAAATCAATATCAGCTACAGGGCTCCACAGAAACAATTAGAAATAAATATATAGATTTAGATTTGAATATGGATATAGATTGATATAAAGGAATTTATTTTAGAGAAATTGGCTCACACAATTGTCGGGGCTGACAAATCGGGTTGCTGAGCAAGCCAGCAATCCATCAACTCAGGCAGTAGTTGATACAGTGTTAAAGCAGTATAATTTTTCTTCTCAGGGAAAGCTCAATTTTTCTTGTAGTATCCTGTAATGATTGAATGAGTCCCACTCATATGATCAAGAGTAATCTCATTTACTTAAAGTCAACAGATCGTATATGTTAACCGCATCTATAAAATACTTTCACAAATTATTGTTTGATTAAATAACTGGGTAAAATAATCTAGCAAATTGATATAAAATTAACCATTACACATAATATTTAACTTTTACTCTTTTTAATGTACGTATTAAAGTTTATTGTAAAAGTATTCCATATTTGAATAAGTTGTTTTAGACAAACACATTTTCACATGACACCTATATTGAGGCAAGAAAATCTTCTAACATTAAAGCTACATAAGATATTATCGCTATTGTTTCTAGCATTGAAGTTGTTTAAAATATCATATTGTTTTGTCACCTATACTTTGACCTCAACTTACAACGCTTTGACTAAAAATTTTTCAACTTCATAATGGTTGCAAAAGTGATAAGCCTTCAGTATAAAGTGATCTGATATTCTACTAATGCTGGGCAGTGGTGGTGAGCCAAAACTCTAGTCAGCCTCATGATAATATTCTACCGTGTACTGTGGTACCAGGTGATTTTGCCAGCAGTAGGCTAATGTAAGCATTCTGAGTACATTTATGACAAGCTAGGCTACACTTTGGTGTTCAGTGGGTTAGGTACATTAAGTGCATTTTCAATTTACAACATTTTCAACTTATAATAGATTAATCAAGATGTAATTCCATCATAAGTCAAGAAGCATCTTATATATTTAGATTAATGTATTAGAAATTTAAACTAAATTAAACCTAAGAACTTTAGTGCATTTTGTCATTAACTTTGTCGTTGTTAATGGTCCCAATAGCTGTTTGCTGTAACAAGCTTTATTTCAGGATTCCTGCTAGCCCTAAGCTATTTAAGTTATTTTGGATACAAAATGGATTCATGAGAAGCTTAACTTTTATAACAAATATTGAAAGAGAAATAGTTGTTTCATAAATACTTACTCTACATATGTATTCTAACTAGTCTCTATGTATGTTCTGTGACATAAAATACAACCATTTCCTGAAGGCATCTAAAATTATGGAAGTTTCTGTTTAAAATTGAACTACTTAACTGGGAAGATATTGAGTAATAGAAAGTTATTCACTAACTGTGGCCTCTCATTTTGCAGAATTAAGAACACTTATTATTTTATTTAATACACATTCATGTGCAGACATTGCTTATAAAAATAAATTTTAGTGTGATTATGCATATGTTTCAAGTAATATATATCATTTGAAGCATTTTACAAAGTGCAAATAAGGAAACAATAAATGGATTTCCTTTTGACCTTGTTACTTTTCTAATTACTGTACCTGAATTGGTCATCCAAAGAGTAAATGTTAATCGTTTTGCAGATCAGGTGCCTCCATGCATTACATAAACTGCTTACTGTTTGGCAAATAAAATAGATGAGAAGTGCAAGGAGAGTTTCTAGAAGCGTGGCTGAACAGAGACATTATAGCAGCACTATTGTTGCATTTTAAATCACATTATGGTAAAATAAACATAATAAATAAGCATAAGGAATCACCAGACCTCTGAAGGAATATCAAATAATTCTCATAATTATGTTTGTTCCTTGTGAGTGGCTCTGATGGTATTATAATGCTTACATCAATATTTTGCTGTTAATAACTTTCATGTATTATATGGTCTCTTCATCAAAGGAACTAAAACATTCATAAATAACAAACATTTATTAAATTCCTATGAAGGTCCTCAAGATGTTATGAACCCTTATATGGATATAGACAAAAGGGACAAGTGAGGGGACAATACATTAGTGTGGTTGTGTAAGTTGTCTCTAAGGAAAAAAAGAAAATGTGAAATATCTGACTGCACTGATAAGTCCACTCCACTTACAACCTGTCATTCTGGACAAGTTAACTCACTCTCTTACCTCAATTTTCACACTGCAATATGGGAATAATAACAATATTTACTTCTTAAAGCATAATGAAATCATTGAGATGATATAAATGAAACAATAATTTAGCTTGGAATAAAATCATCCTTAGATATTAGCTTCTAACTTTCAACATTCATAGAATTTATGTTTTTGAAAAAGATATTTTTAAAAACATCCTAAAACTTTTTCAAACTGAGATTTTCATTGTCTTCCTACTTGCCAATGTTATTCAAAGTGCTTGCTAAGCTCTCTTTGTATTGTAAGTCAGCACTCACAGCTATTTCAGAGAACTTCAAATAACAGCCTTAAATGAAGTCTACTTATTTTGACTATACTATTTTTATCCTGGTTCCCCTCCACCACTTTCTAGGTGCCCATTAAACTATTCCTTTGTACTAGGGAGAAGGAGTCATCGACTGAGATTAGGTACTCTCCTTTCCTCCCCTATCATGTCAAGACTTTATTCTTTTACCACCTGTATTTAAATTATCTCACAAATGATGCATGCTCTCAGACAATCTATTTCCTTTCTACTTATATCTGATACTGGACCCCTGTCTGTGGTCTCAAATGGCGTGACCACTTTAGGATCTTCTGACTTACTCTTACTCTAATGGCCATTCCAAGTCATTTCAATATTCATTTAGGTAGCCCATTCCACTTCATGACATATCGAATAAATAAGTGCTATAGAAAATAATAAAGTAAGGGAAGAAGTATATCATGCAGGATGTGAACTAGAAGAAAAAAAATCTAATTATTTTTTAAAAGAGGGAATTTAATGCAGGGAATTGATAACACAACTAGTGGAAGGGATGAGAGCCTAAATAGAAGACTGAGACACCACCAAGAGTTTTTATAGCAGCAAGACCATAGAGACAAAAGGAGCAGGGTGAATTATCACAGCAGAAGAGTCAAGTTTACTCAATGTATTTGTTCCCATGTTTGGCTGTAATAAATTATGGAAAACTTATTGGCTTAATTCAACAAATATTTATTATTTTACAATTCTGGAGTAATAAGTCTCAAATCAGTTTCATTAGATCTAAATCAAGGTATGGCAGTGCCATACTCCTTCCAGGGGTTCTAAGAGAAAGTTTATATTCTTGCCTCTTCCAGTTTCTAGAGCTACATTTTTGACTGGCAATCCCTTCTTCCATCTTCAAAACCTCAGCTAGCATCTTGCTTCAGTTATGACATTGCTTCCCTCTTCTGTGGAAAAATATCCATTCAGCCTCTCTCCTACAAGGACACTTGTGATTTAGGGCCCATCCAAATAATTGCAAATGATCTCTTTGTCTCAAGATTATTACCTTAGTTTCATGTGCAAAGCCCTGCCATATTGTTGACATTTACAGGTTCCAGGAATTAAGCCCTGGATTATTTTGAGTAGCCATTTTTCATTCTACCATAGTCTTTCCTTTAGTGTCCATATATTACTGTTTATTTCACATTCACAATGTATTCACCCCATCCCAAAATCACCAAATATCTTAACCTATTACATTATCATTCAGGTCCATTACCTCAATAGTCCTAACTCTCATTATCTAAGTCGTCTATCCTAGAGCAAAATCCTTTACCCATTTGTAGACTTGGGAAATGAGAAAGCAAATAATGTGCCCCTAAAATACAATGGAGAAACAGGCATAAGACAATAATTATAGACATTCCCATTGTAAATGACAGAAAACTAAAAGAAGAAAGGAGACTCCAGTCCTAAGTAATTTTGAAATCTTACTGTTTAGTAGAGTCTATCAGGTTTCAAGACCTGGCAGCAAACCTCTGTAAATTTTGGCTCCATTCTCCACCCACAGCTGCATTCTCTGGTTCCAGGATCCACCCTCTAGTCTTGAGGCTCTGCTCATGAATTATCCTCCTTTTCCTTTGAAAGGTGCACATGTTTACTGCTGAGAAGTTTTATCCCTCTTTCCTGCTTATGGAAATTTGGGAGTCTGACAGCCTGCCTTTCTTTATTTTTTGTTTTCCTTTTTTTATTTTTTTCAGGACTAATTGGCAGTGTCTCTGCCAACATAACATCTCAAGTAACTTGTGGATCTCCCGTGTAAGTCATGTGGATTTATTCCTTTAAACAGGAGTGTCCTCCCAAGATATTTCCTGGATAATACCATCTTTATTTCTGGTTTCTCCTAAGATAGTTGAAAGGACTCACGAATCATATTCTTAATGTCTCTAAAGAGCCCTCTGTGTGAATGTATATGGTGATCTTTTAATACTGTGAAGCACTATTCAAAAGTTGTTTGGTCACGTCCTTGAATTTTCCTTTCAGGCATGCTTTTCGGATAGTGAATCTCCTAATTTTAGCATCTTTTGAAGGTTGAATAGCATTCGAATTTGTTGACCAAGCATGGTGGCTTATGCCTGTAGTCCCAACATTTTGGGAGGCCTAGACAACAGGTAGCCTGAGGTTAGGACTTTGAAACCAGCCTGGCCAATGTGGTGAAACCCTGTCTCTACTAAAAACACAGAAAAATCAGGTAGGTATGGTGGCATGTTCCTGTAATCCCAGCTATTCAGGAGGCTGAGGCAGGAGGGAGGTGGAGGTTTGCAGTGAGCTGAGATAGCACTATTGAACTCCAGCCTGGGCAACAGAGTGAGACTCTGTTTCAAAAAATAAAGAAATAAATAAAAGAATTTCTCAAGTCATCAACTTCTGGTTTATTTTTGCTTAACAGTTCTTTCTTCAATGTATCTTTTTTCTTCAACATTTTACTATAAGCAGCAAAAAGAAGCCAGGCTGCAACTTCAACATTTTGCTTAGAAATCGTCTAAATATATGTTTATTGCTTATAAGTTCTGTTTTCCGCATAACTAGGACAAAAGTCACCTAAGCTCTCTGCCAGTTAAGATTCTTAACTTGATCATACATGCAGAGTCTCTTTTGCTTTAAAAGATAACATTCATAGGCTCCAGGTTATTATTTCGGGTCATTATTAAGACTTCACACCCAATGAAAAATAAACCCATGGTTGGGTCTGGCTAAAAACCACTAATATCATTTGGATATTTGTTTCTTCCAAATCTTATGTTGAAATTTGATTCTTAATCTTGGAGGTGGAGCTTAGCGAATGGTGTTTGGGTTGTAGAGGTGGATCCCTTATGAATGGCTTTGTGCCTGATAATGAGTGAGTTTTCCTTGCTCTATTAGTTCCCACAAGAACTGATTGTTAGAGGCAGCTAAAAAGATCCTGGCACCTCTTACCCACATCTTTGTTTCCTTCCTCTCACTGTGTGATTCCTCCTCCCCTTTACTTTCTGCCATGAGTGAAAGCTTCCCGTGGGCCTCCCCAGAAGCAGAAGCTGGTGTCATGTTTCCTGTACAGCATACTGAACCATGAGCCAAATAAACCTCTTTTCTTTATAAATTATGCTACCTCAGGTTTTTTTTTTTTTTTTTTTTTTTTTTCTTTTTTCTTTTTGAGATTAAGTCTCGCCCTTTCACCCAGGCTGGAGTGCAGTGGTGCCATCTTGGCTCTCTGCAATCAGGTATTTCTTAATAGCAACACAAAGTGGACTAAGACAGCCACACAGGGAAGTCAATGTCTGCTAGAAAGACTCACTATGATAAAGGCAGAGAAAAAGATTAACTTGGCCTCTCTTATTTTTCTGGTCTCCAAAAATCCTATTGGTCCCTCTCATGAAACAAACTCAACTGAATCCAGCTAGCCCAGGAATCAGGAAAACAGAGCCTGCAGGGATCAGCTTTCTAGGCATAAACTTCAGAACAAAAGAGAATCCTAGTGCAAGCAATTCCAGAATTGATTCAGGGGGTCGAGTGTGCCAGTCAGTGTTGTCATTTTATTCATAATGGTCAAGAAAGGATTGTGTAATAAGGTAGCATTTGAGCAAAGATATGAGGAACCAAATGGGCAAGTCATATAGTTAACTTAAGTAAGAGCGTTCATTTTTTAGCAGAAGGAACAAAATGTAAATCACTGAAAGAGGAAGTTCCAATGATTTTGAGGAGATTCAAGAGGGCATGCATGGCTGAACTTTAAAAAAAAGAAAGGGAAAAGAACATAATGAGACATAGGATTGCCGTGCATGGTTATAAAGGTTCTGTCTGCTGGTTCCTTTTGTATTGTGTACTACACAATTTATATTCTGCATATGATAGCCTTGAGGCCAGAATATAAAGTGTGTATGTATTTATGTAAATTATGTAAAAGCTAGTAGGTATTTTACAAAATTTAGATTTTCTTTTCAATGAATAGGAAGTCCTTGGTTGGTCTTGATCAGAGAAGTGATATTTATTTTAAAGAAAGTATTTTGACACCTCTTTTGAGGTACACTAAACTGAAGGGTGGAAGCAAAAAAAAAAAAAACCCAGTAAGGGCCCTAATGCAATAATCTAAGTGTAAGATCATGGTGTTTTCAACTAGTATATACAAGATAAGTACTGGCTTTATTGTAGATGTATTATTGAAGGCAAAACCAGCATCATTTGCTGTGAAATTGCACGTGTAGTGTGAAAGTAACAGGAGAATCTAAGATGACTTCAAAGTTTTTAGTCTGGTATTTTAAAAATATAAAATTTTATTTATTAAAGAGAAACTACGAAGGAAATAGTCTTTGGAGGCCCACCCAAATTTCATCTTGAATTCTCATGTGTTGTGGGAGGGACCCAGTCGGAGGTAGCTAAATCATGAGGGCGAAATCTTTCCCGTGCTGTTCTCATGACTGTAAGTCTCATGAGATCTGATGGTTTTAAAAAGAGGAATTCCCCTACACAAGCTCTCTCTTTGCCTGCTGTCATCCATGTTAAGACGTGACTTGCTCCTCCTTGCCTTCTGCTATGATTGTGAGACTTTCCCAGCCATGTGGAACTATAAGTCCAATTGAACCTCTTTCTTTTGTAAATTGCCCAGTCTTGGGTATGTCTTTGTCAACAGCGAGAAAACTGACTAATACAGTGACTCTGTTGAATGGTGAATGTATCTATAACAATGACAAGAGTAACATCAGAGTGTGTAAGTTAGGAGTCAAAATAATAAATAATTGAGACACTTTGGTGAGCAGATAGGTAAAGTGAGGTGAGGACAAATTAGGATGAAGCTGGACACAAGAATCTCAAAGGATATACTGTTTGTGCATAGTTTTGTTTTAATTATTGAAGTAATGGGGACATTTTAAAGCAAAAAATCTGAAATGCCTTTCAATATTGAATTCCTTATAAAATAAAATGAAAAGCAGCCTTTAGCCAAAACTTAACAGGAAACACTTTATTACTAGATTATTATCAAATTTAAATTAAGACAGGAGAAGAGATTTTAGGACATGAGCCTGAACTAACTGAGGAGTTTTTTAGTTGGAGGGAAGAGTAGAAGAATAGAAAGGTGGACTTCAGTAGTGAAAACCTACACATTGGCAAGAGAATAATAGTACAGAAAAGAACATATGGGAGCAAATTACTTTGTGTTGAGGCAGTATAAAATTGGGATGTTGGCCGGGCACAGTGGTTCATACCTGTAATCCCAGCACTTTGGGAGGCTGAGGCAAGCAGATTACAAGGTCAGGAGTTCGAGACCAGCCTGGCCAACATGGTGAAACCCCATCGCTACTAAAAATACAAAAAACTAGCCAGGCGTAGTGACAGGCATGTGTAATCCCAGATCCTCAGGAGGCTGAGGCAGGACAATCACTTGAACCTGGGAGGTGGAGGTTGCAGTGAGCTGAGACCACGCCACTGCACTCCAGAGTGCGCAACAGAGCAAGACTCCATATCAAAAAATAAATAAAATAAAGTAAATAAAATTAAGATGTCAGCAGTATTATATTTAATTCTGAAATCTTCTTTGGTAGGGCAGTTACTCAGAAACAGAAGAATTCAGTGTGACTTGGAAGGATGAACTGATGAATTCTATTTTTCCAAATTTTATATTCCCCAAATTCTGGATACTGCTTCTTTGCCACAAGGCTTACTGCCATCAGTAGTGTAGCATGAATCACTCAGTTCTTCATATCTATCTCTTTATCTGAGCCCTCATTACCAGTGTCAGAGAGGTCTGATTTGGAGCTGGTGAGCACAAATGGCTACATGATACTATGTCTTTTCTATCTAAAAAAAAAAAAAAAAAAAAAAAATCTCTTCACATCTTTCTGCTTTGTTTGGAGTAGGAATGTTTAGAACATGTCCCTAGAAAGGTTAGCAATCTGCAATTGAAGCTGGAATGGGACCACTATTTCAGAATATCATTATGTTTATTTTGACACATTGTAATATTCTCCTGGGAGGAACACTTCAGCCCATTTCTGTTTCTTACCTTTATTCTGATATCTCCTGAGATATGCCTGTTGATTTGATAACAAAGAATAACTGATAATGACATTGCTAACATTTATGACAACCAGGCCAGAAGTACCTACAGGCTTTATTAGCCTATTTGATAGATCCTACAACAAAGAAGATTTTATAAAATAATTATTATAATAGGCTATTCTTGCATTGCATAAATACCTGATACTAGTTAATTTACAAAGAAAAAAGATTTAATTGGCTCACAGTTTGGTAGGCTTTCCAGGAATAATGGTACTGGCATTTGCTCAGCTTCTTGGGAGGCCCCAGGAAGATTACAGTCATGCTGGAAGGTGAAGCAAGAGCAGGCATGTCACATTGAGGAGGCAGGAGAAAGACAGAGGAAGTTGCGGGCAGGAGGTGCCACACACTGTTATGTGAGAAATCACTATCCTTTTTTTCTTCTTCTTTTTCTAATGTTTAATTTTTGTGAGTACATAGTAGCTGTATATATTCATGGGGTACATGTAATGTTTTGATACAAACATGCAATGTGAAATAAGCACATCGTGGAAAATGGGGTATCCACTCCATCAAGCATTTATCCTTTGTCATTCACTGTCTTTGAAGTCAGCACCAAGCCCTGAGGGATCCAACCCTGATATGATTTGTGTTCCCATCCAAATCTTATGTTGAACTGTAACTCCCAATGTTGGAAGTGTGGCCTGGTGTGAGGTGATTGGACTATGGGGGTATATTTCTCATGAATGGTTTAACACCATTCCCTTGGTACTGTCCTTGTGATAATGAATGAGTGAGTTCTCACCATATATGGTTGTTTAAAAGTGTGTGGCACCTCTTCCCTCTCTCTCTCTTTCTTGTTCCTCTTCCTGCCGTGAAAGACGCTTTGGTCTCCCTTGCCTTCTGCCATGGTGAGAAGCTTCCTGAGGCCTCCCCAACAGCAGAAGTCACTATGCTTTCTGTACAGCATTCAGAACCATGAGTCAATCAAATCTCTTCTCTTTGTAAATTATCCAGTCTCAGTTATTTCTTTATATCAATGTGAGAACAGAATAATACAGCCTCCATAACCCAAACATCTCCCATCAGGCCCCACCACCGGCACAGCAGATTACAATTCAACATGAGATTTGGATGGGCACCAATATCAGAACTATGTAATTCCACCCCTGGACCCTCCCAAATCTCATGTCTTTCTCACATTGCAAAATACAGTCATGCCTTCCCAACAGTCCCCAAAGTCTTAACTCATTTCAGCATTAAGTCAAAATTCCACAGTCCAAAGATTTATCTGAGACAAAACAAGTCCCTTATACTTATCACTCTGTAAAACTAAAAAAGAAAATTTACCTACTTCCAAGATACAATGGGTGTATAGGCATTAGATAAACATTCCCATTCCAAAAGGGAGAAATCGGTCAAAGTATGGGGCTATAAGCTGCATACAAGTTCAAAGCTCAACAGAGCAGCCATTAAATCTTAAAGCCTCAAAATAATCTCCTTGTAACTGCCCGGTGGGTTCACCTTGCCCTCTGTCTAGACAGAGCTGATTTATCAAGACAGAGGAATTGCAATAGAGAAAGAGTAATTCACACAGAGCCCGCTGTGCAGGAGGCAAGAGTTTTATTATTACGCAAACCAGCCTTCCAAAGCATTCATGGTTCAGAGTTTTTAACAATAATTTGGTGGCTGGAGGAAGTCCAGTGAGTTGGGAGTGCTGATTGGTTGGGTCAGAGATGAAATCATAGGAAATCAAAGCTGTCTTCTTGTGCTGAATCGTTCCTGGGTGGGAATCACAAGATCAGAGGAGCCAGTTTATTAATCTGGGTGGTGCCAGCTGATCCATCAAGTACAGGGTCTGCAAAATAACTCAAGCATGATCTTCGGATCAGTTTAGGGACTGTCAGAATCTTGTCACCTCCAGCTGAATAATTCCTATGCTATAATTTCTAATTTTGTGGCTAATTTGTTAGTTTTACAAAGGTAGTTTTGTCCCCAGGCAAGAAAGAGGTTTGTTTTGGGAAAGAGTTGTTACTTGCTTTAAACTGTAAACTAAGTTCCTCCAAAGTTAGTTCAGCCTATGCCTAGGGATGAACAAGGACTGCTTGGAGGTTAGAAACAAGATGGAGTTGGATAAGTGAGATCTCCTGTACTGTCTCAGTTCCAACTTTGCAATGGCAGCTTTGTCCTTTGACTCCATGTCCCACATCCCAGGCACACTGGTCAAGGGGTGGGCCCCCAAGGCTTTAAACAGCTCCACCCCTGTGGCTTTGCAGGGTTCAACCCCAGGCCTACTCTCATGTGTTGGAGTTAAATGCCTGTGGCTTTTCCAGGTACAGAATGCAGGCAGCTGGTGGATCTCCTATTCTAGAGTCTGAATTATGGTGGTCCCTGTATTAGTCTGTTATCACATTGCTGATACACATACTAGACACTGGGCAATTTACAAAAAAAAAGGAAAAAAAAAAAAGAGATGTAATAGGACTTACAGTTCCACGTGGCAGGGGAAGCCTCACAATCATGGCAGGAGGCAAGGAGGAGCATGTCCTATCTTACACGGATGACAGCAGGCAAAGAGAAATGAGGAAGACACAAAAGCAGAAATCCCTGATAAAACCATCAGATTTCATGAGACTTATTTACTACCATAAGAACAATATGGAGGAAACTGCCCCCATGATTCAATTCTCTCCCACCAGGTCCCTGCTGCAACATGTGGGATTGTGGGAGTACAATTCCCACAATATGAGATTCAGGTGGGGACACAGAATCAAATCATATCATTTCACCCGGACCCTGCCAAATCTCATGTCCTTACATTTCAAAACCAATCATGCCTTCCCAACAGTACCCCAAACTCTTAACTCATTTCAGAATCAACTCAAAAGTCCACAGTCCAAAGTCTCATCTGAGATAAGGCAAGTCTTTTCTGCCTATGAGGCTGTACAATCAAAAGCAAGCTAGTCATCTCCTAGATACAATGGGGGTACAGATATTGGTTAAATACAACATTTCACATGAGAGACATTGGCCGAAACAGAGGGGCTATAGGACCCATGCAAGTCTGAAATCCAGCGAGGAAGTCACATCTTAAAACTCCAAAACGATCTCCTTTGACTCCATGTCTCACATTCAGGTCACGCTGATGCAAGTGATGGATTCCCATGGTCTATGGCAGCTCTGCCCCTGTGGTTTTGCAAGGTACAGCCTCCCTCCTGGTCACTTTCATGGGCTGATGTTGAGTGTCTGTGGCATTTCCAAGTGCAAAGTGCAAGCTGTTGGTGGATCTACCATTCTCGGGTCTGGAGGATGGTGGCCCTCTTCTCATAGCTCCACTAGATAGTGTCCCACTAGGGACTCCGTATGGGGGCTCCAACCCCACATTTCCCTTCTGTACTGCCTGAACAGAGATTCTTCATGAGAACTCCAGCCCTGCAGCAAACTTCTGTCTGGGCATCCAGGTGTTTCCATACATCTTCTGAAATCTAGGTGGAGGTTCCTACACCTCAATCCTTTCCTTCTGTGTACCCTCAGGCTCAACACCACGTGGAAGCTGCCAACACTTGGGGCTTGCACCATCTGAAGCCACAGCCCAAGCTCTACATTGGCCCCTTTCATCGCACTGCTGGAGTGACTGGGATGCAGGGCACCAATCACCTAGGCTGCACTTAGCACAGGGACCCTGGGCCTAGCCCACAAAATCACTTTTTCTCCTAGGCCTCTGAGCCTGTGATGGGAGGGGCTGGCTGAAGATCTCTGACATGCCCTGAAGACATTTTACCCATTGTCTGGGGATTAACATTTGGCTCCTTGTTTCTTAGGCAAATTTGTGCAGTCTGTTTGAATTTCTCCTCAGAAAATGGGGTTTTCTTTACTATCACATTGTCAGGTTGCAACTTTTTCAAACTTTTATACTCTGTTTTCCTTTTAAAACTTAGGTCTTTTCGTCGCACCCAAGTCACCTCTTGAATGTTTTGCTGCTTAGAAATTTCTTCTACCAGATACCTTAAATTATCTATCTCAAGTTCAAAGTTGCACAAATCTCCAGGGCAAGGGCAAAATGCTGTCAGTCTCTTTGCTAAAATATAACAAGAGTCACCTTTGCTCCAGTTTCCAACAAGTTCTTTATCTCCATCTGAGACCGTCTCAGCCTGGACCTTATTGTCCATATTGCAATCAGCATTTTAGCTAAAGCCATTCAACAAGTCTCTAGAAAATTCCAAACTTTCCCACATTTTCCCGTCTTCTGAGCCCTCCAGAAGGGCTCCACCCTCTACTTGTTCCACCCTCTACTTGTTACCCTCTACTTGTTCCACCCTCTACTTGTTACCCAGTTCAAAATTTGCTGCTACATTTTTGGGTATCTTTTCAGCAGCGCCACACTCTACTGGTACCAATTTACTGAATTAGTCCATTTTCACACCGTTGATAAAGACATACCCGAGAGTGGGCAATTTACAAAAGTCAGAAGTTTAATATAGTTTCAAGTGGCTGGGGAAGCCTCACAATTGTGGTGGAAGAAAGGGAGGACATGTCCCATCTTACATGGATGGCAGCAGGCAAAGAGAGGAATGAGGAAGACACAAAAGCAGAAACTCCTGATAAAACCAACAGATCTCATGGGACTTATTTATTACCATGCAAAGAGTACAGAGGAAACTGCCCCCATGATTCAATTATCTCCCACGGGGGTCCCTCCCACAGCATGTGGGAATTATGGGAGTACAATTCCAGATGAGATTTGCATAGGGTCACAGAACCTTATCATATCAGCTTTCTTATCACAGTTCCACTAGACAGTGCTCCATTGGAAGCTCTGTGTGGGATCTCCAACCCCCAACATTCCCTTCACACTACCCTAGTAAGATTCTCTGTGAAGGGTCTCCCCCTGATGCAGGTTCCTGCCTGGGCACCAAGGCTTTTCCATATAGCTCCTGAAATCTAGGCAGAGGGTGCTTGGTCTCATTTATTCTTGTACTCTGTGTACCAACAGGCTTAAAACCAAATGTAAGTCATCAGGGTTTAAGGTAGCTCGTGCTCTCCAAAGCAGTGGCACAAGCAGCATCTGGGGCCATTTGAGACCAGGCTGAACCCAAGCAACTGGGATGAGGGAAGCAGTGTTCCAAAGCTGTGCAGGCCAGAGGGGCCCTCGGTCCAGCCCAGGAAACTATTCTTCCCTCCTAGGCCTTAGAGACTGTGATGGGAGGGGCTGTTGTGAAGGTTTCTCAGATACCTTCCCAGCCTTTTCTTGCTCGTTTTGGCTGTCAGCATTTGTCTCCTTATGCAAATTTCTTTAGCAAGTGCTTGCTTCACGCTCTGCTTGAATTCCTTTTGCTAAAAAAGCTTTTTTTTTCTCTGCCACTTGCAAGGCTGCAAATTTTTCCAAATTTTTATGCTTTGCTTTACTTTTAAATATAAATTTCTAATTTGAGTTATTTTCTTGCTCCCACATGTGAGCTTAGGTTCTTAGAAGCAGCCAGGCTACCTCTTGATGCTTTGCTGCTTAGAAATATCTTTAGCCAGATACCCTAAATTATCACTCTCAAGTTCAAACTTCCCAAATCCTTAGGGCATTAGCAGAATGCAGAAAGCTTTTTGCTAAGGCATGGCATGTGTAACCTTCGCTCTAGCTCCCAAGAAGTTCCTCATTTCCATCTGAGGCTTCAGCAGCATGGACTTCACTGTCCGTATCACTATCAATATTTTGGTCACAACCATTCAACTAGTTTCCAGGAAGTTTCAAACTTTCTTTCATCTTCCCGTCTTCTTCTGAGCTTTCCAAACTCTTCCTACCCCTGCCTGTTACCCAGTACCAAAGTTGTTTCCATATTTTTAGGTATTTTTATAGCAAAGCCCCAGCCTTCTGTATCAATTTTTTCAGTTAGTCCATTCTTGCATTGCTATAAAGAACTACCTGGGACTTGGTAATAGATAAAGAAAGAGGTTTAATTGACCCACAGTTATACAAGCTTTATAGGAAGCATGGTGGGTACTGGCATCTCCTAGGTTTCTGGAGAGGCCTTGGGAAGCTCACAATCATGGAGAAAGGCAAAGCAAGAAGAAGCACATAACATGGCAAAAGAAGTAGCAAGAGAGAAAGAGAGTGGGGGAAGGAGCCACACACTTTTAAATGACTAGATTTCATGAGAACTCACTCACTATTACAAGGTCAGTATCAAGTTGTGAAGGGTCTGCCCTCATTACCAAACCACCTCCAACTAGGCCCCACCTTCATCCTTGGGGACAAATATCCAGACCACATCAACTATATAATTCCGGATATGGCTTTTTCCATCCTACATTTCCCACACCCTCATCTCTGATCTTAATTTAAAGGTATAGATAAGGCTCAGGCATTTATGTATTGATATTATATATTTTCTTATATAGTACATTTTAGAGCAAAAGTTAATAACCATGAGGATTATTGTTTTAAAAACTGCATGCAATAGTCTTCTTCCCTATATTTATGCCATTGGATATTGTCCTCATCCACAATGCTCTGCTGCATTGCCACATGACTTGTTCTGGCCAGTGGGACAGTAATACATGCCACATATGCACAGACTTGAAAATAACTTGTATGTTGGACCCTAACCTCTCTTGCTGCTCTTGCAACACTTTGGCCATGATGTGAAACAGCCAAGCCTAACTTAATGCTTGGTTAGAAACCACAGATTGCAAATCAGTCACTCCAGCTGAGGTCCCTAGATCAAACAAGCTGCCAACTACAAGACATATGAAGACAGTTATGCAGATCACGCAGCCACAGACTGACCTGCTAGCTGGCCACAGACACACATGTAAAATAAGTCAGTGGAAATTAAACACAGACCATAGCCCAGTCAACCCAAAGTATCAGAATCTATCTAAAATGATTGGTCTTTTAAGCCACTACATTTTGGATAGTTGATTATACAGCAAAATCCAGCTGATGAAGTAAATAACATAGTAAAAAGTATTACAAAAATGGATATATTATATAGATACAGTTAACTATTATTTACCATTCCACATCTTCCAGATCTTAGAAGTAAAATGTATTAAAAAATGCCATATAATTTGCAATAATGAGACCTTTTTAAAAGGCATTTTAGTACCTATATTTAATGTTATTTTCCAGAAATGAAATATAGGTCTTCCAATACTATTATTTTATTCAGTGAATGGCAACATATGCCTTTTTGTAGCAGCAAGAAAATCACTACAACAGAACCTTATGTTATTTTGTTTTCATTACATTTATTATAATGACATATTGAAGTACAAATAAGAAAATGATTTGGATATTATCTTCTTAATATTATTCATTTAGAAAAATATAACCTTGTAAGACAAAAAGCAATCATATTAGAGAGTAATAAATAACACAATTCATTACAATTTTTACAGAGAGTTTCTTTATCCACTCATTGATTGATGAGCATTTGAGTTTGTTCCATGTTTTTGCAATTGCGAACTGTGCTGATATAAACATGTGTGAACAAGTATCTTTTACATATAATGCCTTCTTTTCCTCCATGTAGATACCCAATAGTGAGATTGCTGGATCAAATGATAGCTCTACTTTTAGTTCTTTAAAGAACTTCACACTGTTTTCCATAGTGGTTGTACTAGTTTACATTCCCACCAGCAGTGTAAAAGTGTTCCTTGTTCATCACATACATGTCAACATTATTATTTTTTGATTTTCTTTTTATTACGGCCCTTCTTGCAGGAGTAAAGTGGTATTGCCTTATAGTTTTGGTTTACATTTCCCTGATCATTAGTGATATGGAGCAATTTTTCAAATGTTTGTTGATCATTTGTACATCTTCTTTTGAGAATTGTCTATTCATGTCTTAGCCCGCTTTTTGATGGAAGTTTTGGGTTTTTTTTTTTTTTTTTTTTTTTTTTGCTTATTTGTTTGAGTTCATTGTAGATTCTGGATATTTGTCCTTTGTCATCTGTATAGATTGTGAAGATTTTCTCCCACTTTGTGGGTTGTCTTTTACTCTGCTGACTGTTCCTTTTGCTGTGTAAAAGCTCTTCAGTTTAATTAAGTCCCAGCTATTTATCTTTTTTTTAATTGCATTTTCTTGTTGGGGGGGTGGTTCTTGGTCATGAAATCCGTGCCTAAGCCAACGTCTAGAAGGGTTTTACCAATGTTATCTCCTAGAATTTTTATAGTTTTGGGTCTTAGATTTAAGTCCTAAGCAGCTTTATTTTTTAATCCAGAACTTAAAAGACATTTTCTATGTGTGAGGTACATTTCTAAATGTTTTACAAATATTACACCATGCAATTCTAATAACCAGGTATTATTGCCTCTATTTTCAGAGATTATAAAAATGGAAGCACAAAGGGATTTAATACCCTCCCTAAGGTCTCGAACTGAAAAAAAGAAAAAAATAATTAGAATTCAAATGTAAGTCATCTTCCTGCTCGCTAAAACCCTTAGGCCGTAACATGAAGAAACCTAGTCTGCTGCCATGGTAAGGAACCACAGAGTACCAAATGAGCCACTCCAGCTTTGTTAATGTTTTAATCACTGTGTTATGCTGTTTCTAGATGTCTTAAGAAAGCCTTTTTTAATTATCTACTCATGGATGGCAGATGCCCCTTGAACATATTTTCAAAGCCATCTGCATCTTTCCTTCATAATTCATCATAATTTGACTTATGTTTATGTTTACTGTGGTTCTTTCCAACAATTATCTGGGAATTCTAGAAGTGAAGTCACAATCTTCACTACAAATAGGAATTGAATACATATTTTTGAAAAAGAATTTCATAACTGTTAATTAACTTTACGATTTTGAATAAATGCAAACTTACTCAAAAGAATGTTTACCTCTATTTCCTATTATTATCAATTCATCTATCTTTCATAGAAATCCAACGTACATACACCTTAAAATGTATATACTTGGCCAGCTATATTATCCAGCACCATGATGCTTTTATTTCTAGGACCTCTCCATATATTTATAGAAAAAAAGGGTATTTGGTTGATTTACTATAACAACCCTTTACTTAAGTTTGAGACACAAAAAACTGTGATTTGTGTCTTTGATGGAATACTATTTTCAACCACAAGTATTAAAAATAGGACATTTTTGCATCTAAAAATTACTTGAAATAATAAGATAAAACGGTTATTACATCTTAAATTTGTCTATCTACCACTGAAAAATAGAAATAAATGGAAATCTATGCTTGCCATTAGTACACATACATATGTTCACAAGAGGTTCAATCTAATCTTAGGATAATTTTTCCAGTAATATTTTATATTTATAGTACATTGAGTTATATTCAAAAGTGTAGTGCAGAAAACTTACTATTAGGATATTTTGTAACTTTATGTTTAAAATAGTTTAACATAGTTTCCTTACATTGGGTCCTCAAAATGATATCAAATGTAGTAAATTTAGAGCAAGTTGTATAAACATTAGAAGTAGTTCTCAGTAAGCAAGTAGAGGTTTCTTATTTTTTTCCTCTGCATTTGAGATAATGTAATGATGTATTTTAAAATATTGTAACATCCATATGCTGGGTACCCTGCTAATGGTTCCAAAATCAATGTCTTTCATATTTTTCTTGTGTAGTTTGTGTGTATAAAACATTGACAGCGATATTTAAAGATAATATTTGTAGTCAAAGTATGGGTCATTAGAAGTTCGAGAAATTTCTTTCCATTTCCTACTCAGACATAAATAATATTTCAATAAATGATCAAAATAAGATAATAAAAATTATAGAAACATCTTACTATGGAAGAAATAAACTAATGTCTAATTTACACTAATATTGTTCAATATTGGAAAAGGGAAAAATAACATGTAACAGCAAGGAGGCATTTTAATGACTATGCATGATTTAGAAGTTACATTCACTGAATTGTGAAAAGCATAAGTAAAATGTAATTCTAAGCCTTGGGTAAAGATGGGAGAAAAAAACAGAACAATAGGTGTATATGGTAAAGTAGAACAAAAAGAGACAGTTGTTTCTTTGAAATTTTAAAGCAATACTAAGAGCAACTTTATTATTCACCCTCTGGGACAATGAAGTAGATGTAATCTTTCTTACTCGTCTGTTAAGTACAGCTAAAAACACTGGAGCTTAAAAATAATAAATAAATTCAAAGTCTTCTTAAATGTCTTTTAATTATTTAATTAATTTATATATAAATAAATGATCATTTAAAAGACACTTCAGGCTCTGAAACGTGGAGAGAAGCTGAGCCCACTAGAAACCTGGATCTAAAGGAATGACACAGTTGTGAGCCCACTGGATTTTTTTTTTTAATCATATATGAAAATCCTGAAATTGAAGAAACCAGCAATCTGGAAACATCAATGAAAACAAACAGAGAAATACCCCCCCCCCCAAAAGCCTCCTTTTTTGAAACAAAAGGGCCAAGAAACAGGTAGCATAGCAGGAGAGACAACTTTTAGAGAATAACATCTTTACTCAGGTAAACAACACAGAAAATATCTATGGCCCAACTTCCATCCTTGAAAAAACAATCAAGTGGGTCACCTACAATTTTACCCTTACCAGGCTATGAGAAGACACTCTGACTTCATCTTTGTGACAGCGTTAGAAATAAATAATCCAAGGGTTAAAGAAAAAAAAATCTTAGGTAAAATTTCTAAAAATTACATTACAGTGAATATAAATGAAAATAAAACATTAACATTTGTTGAATAAAGCTAAAGCAACAGAGAGGAAAATCTATGCATATATTAGAATAAAAGTCTCCAATTCAAAATATAAGGTACCATGACAAGTGCCTAGAAAACAAAAAGAGCAAAATAAGTCTAAAGGAAGCATAATTTGCTTTATATGTATTTTCATGTAACTCTATTGTTATGCACCTTGATTATTAAATGCTAATATCCTGGATGTGATACTGTACTACAGTTTTACAGGATGTTATCATTGAGGAATATTGGGTAAAGGGTATTCTCTCAGTATTACTTCTTATAACTTCTTATAACTTTTACATGTTAGCTCTACAATAATCCTAATTTTTTAAATAAAAATAAATATAGAAAAGAGCAAAATCCCCAGCTACTCAGGTAATTGTTATTATTCAATATTGACTTCCATTTTTATGTTGAAATACAAATTGATTTCTATTTGACATTTACCACACAGCTGGAAGTGGATCCCACCAACAGTTTCCATAAAGTTATCTGTCCTCTTTGGTGCTCATCTTAATTCTTGGGAACATCCCGTTAGGTGTCTGGGGTTCTGTTTACTCCCTTTGGTCCAACATTCATCAGAGACACATTAATAAAACAAAAAAAATGGAATAAATAAATAGGAACTTAGATTATTTCCATATTTGACCAAACAAAGCAAACCAAAAGTCTAATTTGAGTAGAAAAGCAAATTACAAAAGAAATTTTCCATAAAATACCACCAGTTAATTTTACATTTAAAACCTGTACTCTATACTGGTTTTGACCCATATATTTAGTACAGTTAGTGAAATACATAGGAAATACAAACATCAGACTTAGACTAGTAGTTTTGTGAGCAGATGGGGGAAGGAAGTTGAGGGATTAGGAGATAAATCTGTATATTTAACATTTTTGTTCTCTGAAAAATGGCAGAATTTTCACTTTACTACCTTTTTGAAAACTGATGTAAAAATATGTTAGTATTTATTGTATTATTAGTTTCATATATTGGAATCATAAATATTAACTCAAAACATTTTTTAAAAAGTCCTTAGTATGTTTGTTATTGATGCAGGATTTTTTTTGGTGCTGCTTTGCCAGCTGGAGGCCAACGCGGCTGGCAACGTGTCCACTCAGGACTCACTCAGGCCGTGGCTTGCCACAGAGGTACCCTGCTGACTCGGCCCCCCAGACTGTGCCCACCTTGCACTCCAGCATGGATCCCGTGGCCACTACGACTGCACGCTCAGCCTGCGGTGGGAGTGGGTGTGTAAGCATGTGAGTGCGGGGTCCAGCCGACCACTCCAAGCTCTGGCATAGGAGTGGGCGCTGTGCAGGACTTGTGACTGAATCAGGCATGTCACAAGCAACTCCCATGGGGGACTCTGGCATCCAGACAAGGGGAACACAGTGGCACCCGAACAGGGATGCCAGTGACCTCAAAGCCCCGAAGTGGGTGTTACAGCATGCTAACAGCCCTTTCATTCCCACTGCCCCACTCTGGCCCATGACTCCAGGGCTGGCCTGGCACCACTGCTGCTTCCCATCATGTGGGGTGGCTGTTGGGTTCTGGCAGAGGACAGAGAGCCACAGTGTTACAGCCTTTTTTGTACCTGCACTCGATGGGCCTCGAGTTCTGTCCTGTGTCCAAAAAGAATGAGGTTGCACTGACAATTGAAAGGTGAGAAGGGCAGAGAAGAGTTTTATTGAGTGACAGAACAGCTCACAGTGGAGAAGAGACTCGAAGCAGGTGGTCCCTTGACCAAAGGCAGCTAGTCTCCCTCCAAGTATGGCTGAGTCTGGGGCTTTTATGGGCTCATAATGGGGGAGTGTGTGCTAATTGTTCTGTGAGTATCCAAGAAAGACCCCACTCAAAGGTGGGCATGACAGTGTTAAAAACCGATTAGAGACAGGTAGTATATGTAAAATAGGTGAAGGATGGGGATCAAACTGAGGAAAGCATGCCAAACTGGAAGAGAGGTTCCCAATGCAGATTAAAGATTCATCCCAGATTCATGGCTTGGTTTTCAGACTTTAAACTGTCTTTGGCTTGAAGGTGGAGTTTCACCAGGGACCCACCTCTATCTGTCTAGGCATTTGATTACCTCCTGCCACTAACATTATTTACTATTTACTATTATTATTATCTTTATTATATATTAGCCCTTATTATCTCAAAAATTTGAAGCCTTCATTAGTGCACACATGATCTGTCTCCATCTGACCTGAGTTCACCCTCCAGTTTCTTCCCCAACCTTTCTAAACCTTGTCCATTCCTGGATATGAACTTCTAATACAATGAAGAAATAAATTCTTAATTTACATGATAATAGTTTGCTTCCTCTACCTTTATTTATTTATTTTTTTTGCTTTACTGTCAAAACCATTTATTCTATTGCAACTTTTATTAAATCCTCTATTGGTAAGAACTGTTCTACAGCTGAAACTTTTGAATGTGGCAACCATTTCTGACACTCCTCTTCCCAAAACATTGGGTTATTAATATTCATCAATATTAATGTTACAGTGAATGTCAACATAAAATGTTCTGGGCTAGACACAGATTATTATTATTTACATTTTAATAACTATTGATCATTTTTGCCTTAATTTTTATCTGTAGTATGATATGAGGAAAGCCAAATGAAAAAATCTCTTATGCAAGTAGTCAGATCCTTCTTACACAAGAGACAAAGAATAAAAAATGAATTGTCCTTTGCTTTTTGAAGACAAAAAGACTATTCTACCTCCTTATTTGCTGGGAGTGCTTCTTGGAAAAAGTGCAGAGAATAGATCCTTACTCCAGTCCTTTGGTAAGAAAACAGATTTTCCAAAGGGCTAGTAAGTCCAGTATCTCCAGCCAGATTTGTCTCCAAGGTAATGGGCCTCATTTGTCCTTGAAATATAAACAAATATCTTTAGAGTTAGGTAAATTTCCATGGAGTTATTTCACTATGAATACAGCTGCAAATTAACTTGCAAGTCTTGCTATAAGACCAGGATTCCACTTTTTCAGGAAAATGTTTTGGGAAAGCCATGACTGTGCAGACACCCAAAAATATTTTCTCTACACTCAATTTCAAACCAGGAAAACTAAATTTAGGTTTTTCAAAAGAAACACCTTAGACAAATCAGGTTTCACAGCATTTAACTGAGCAAAAAATGATTGGAGAATTGAGCAGGCCCTTATCCAGAATAGGTTCAAAGAGACTCCAGGGTTTCCACATGGTTGCAGAATTATGAATAGAAAAAGAAAACTGACATACACAAAACAGAAACAGCCAGACTGCTCACTGCTCAGCCTTTGCCTTATTTGAACACAATTTGAGCCTCTGATCAGCTGAAACATGGTGATTGGCCCAAGAGAAAGTTATAGTCTGTTTATAGATCCAGTTAAGTTACAGTTCACTAAGTACAGAGAAACCTTCAAGCCAAACTTAGAATATGTAAGGAGGCAGGTGTAGGGTAAACTTAGCATGCTTAAAGGAAGGAATGGAAAATCATCAACTGAGTCTATAACACATTGACACTTACTCTCTTAAAGTTCTTGGCCAGGCCTGAGAATTAAATCGACATATAAGATAGATAAGAAGAGAAAAACATCCACATTTAATATACAAGTTTACATGACATGGAATCACTCAAAAGGAAATGAAGACCCAAAGAAGTGGCAAAACCCAAAAGCTTTTATATTATATGGAATAAAGAGAGGTAACTGTTGAAAAGTAACTAAATTATGTGGAGAGGATAAAGGAAAAGAGGAATTATTTTAACAAAGTCTTATTGTGCCTAAGTCTCTTGACTATGACTTCCCCTTGAAGAATGTTCTCCTAATACAGGAAGGGCATCTTTCACATGGGAGCTTTCATCTGTTTTCAAGAAGCAATGGGGAAAATTAGAATGTCCTTCTTGCAGCTGTTGTTTTTCAAATGTCTTTAGTTCAAAATATTTCTTATACCAAAACGGTATATTTTTGCGGGCATATTTGGCCACCTTTTATTGTGTGTACAAGCACTTTTTGAAGAGATTTCATAACAATAATAATTTTACATGCTTGGAAACATTTGGAAGTAGACTAAGCCTCTTACAAGGCTAACTTGGTGTGCTGGTTATTGTCTGGTTTCATTCCCATATCTCGGGACGATATCTTGTAATACTGCTTTTCATTCCATTTCCTTTACAGACCCAAGGACGCTACCTGTTTTCATCTCCTTTGCAGGCCTACCTCATTTTGTCCCTTTTCTTAGGGCTCCTATCTCTTCAAAATTTACTACATTGGTAGGGTACAATCTCTCTCATGTACTGGAAAAAAAAAAAAATCAAAGATTTTTCACTGATTACTACAAAGAAATAAAGAAGGCAGCTGGACACAGTGGCTCACACCTTTTATTCCAGCATTTTAGGAGGCCGAGGTGCAATCACCTGAGGTCAGGAGTTCAAGAAAAAGATAAAGAAAGAAGGCAACAGTTAAATAAAGAAAGGATATCTAAAGAAATTACGTAGTGGATATTTGTTTCTGTTTGTTTGCTTATTTGGTTAAGCATTACTTTTTCTGGTTTTTTGAGATGAAGTCTGGCTCTGTCGTCCCAGGCTGGAGTGCAGTGGCGCGATCTCTGCTCACTGCAAGTTCCGCCTCCCGGGTTCACGCCGTTCTCCTGCCTCAGCCTCCCGAGTAGCTGGGACCACAGGTGCCGCCACCACGCCCGGCTAATTTTTGTATTTTTAGTAGAGACGGGATTTCACTGTGTTAGTCAGGACGGTCTTGATCTCCTGACCTCGTGATCCGCCCGCCTCAGCCTCCCAAAGTGCTGGGATTACAGGCGTGAGTCACCGTGCCCAGTCAGTTAAGCATTACTTAAGCGCCGCTTCCTCATTCTTATGATCTTGGGGGGGCTGTCAGAATTGGGACCCAAGATTCATGTTTAATGACAATTAAATTCAGCATAATTGCTGAAATGAGAAGCAAGACAAAGTATGAATATGACCAGTGATTTAATTATTCAATTTGTTTGAAATATAAATATATAAAAGTAGTATGATAAAGTATCAACATGACCAATAATGCAATTATTTCATTTACCTGCAATATAAATACATAAAAGGAGTATGGCAAAGTATGAATACAGGTCAGGTGTGGGTGGCACATGTCTGGAATCCCAGCACTTTGGGAGGCTGAGGTGGGAGGATTGCTTGAGGCCAGAAGTTTGAGATCAGGTTGGGCAACATAGCAAGACCCTGATTGCCGTTAAAATTTTTTTTAAATTATGAATATAACCAATGAGGTAGTTATTTCTTTTATCTGAAATATATATGTATATATATGTGTGTGTATGAATAATTTTAAAGTTTATTTGCAAACTCAATCTGTAATATTAAATTATGAGCTAGATATTCTTTAAAATGATATATTTTTAGATTGACTAAAAGACTACATATATAGGCCTCATGGGCTTTATTTTTGTGCCAGAAATATTTCTGGAAATTAATATACAATAAAAGTATAGGCATAAGAGTGGTGTGATGTAGAGAGGAGGGAAAGAAGTGCACACACCTTTGAACTGGTCCTAGCATGAGATTTACGTTAGCTTCAAAGAAGTTCCATGCTCAGATATACTCTGCAAGATGTACAACAAGAGAAGAACAGCTGGGCACCCACGACGACCCAAATTGATACCAACTGAGCAACACACAACTCTAGCAAAAATGCAGCTGATATGCACAGGAAAATTCTAAATAAAATTTACTTTGTAGTTTTAGAACAATTGTAAATATTTCCACGGAATAGGAAAAAAAATCGAATTTTACCAACTAGATTCAAATTAATCTCATAATTTTACATTTTATTCACTATACTAATTAAAGTATCCTAGTTAAAAAACATAAAAAAGTTTATAGATTACCTAACATGCAAAAATGTGCAAAAATTAAAAAACAAACTAGAAACTATCAAAATCTAAAAAGGAATTTTATCTTGTGATTCTTTATGCAGCTCTGGGGTTCTGGATATTTATCAAAATTTTTTACTCCTAGCTTTAAGTATAGTTAAAATTTCTGTCTTTATCATTTAATAGATAACTATCTGCCTTTGTCTTTTACTTAAATTGGCTGGAGGAAGCATTTGACAGAACAACTGGTTGACCGTTATTCCATTCAATTAAGTGCATTGGCACTGTTATAACTTGAGGTAGCAAAATGTATTGGGTAGCACAAAAACCTCTTTATATGTCCAATTCCTAGCTAGTGTAGTTGATCAAAATTGCATTTCTATGATGTCAAAATAGCTCCATTCAAAGTGAAAATTTTAATTACATGTAAATTACATCCCTTATATATTAATAGATACCCATAATTTTAGGACTAAAGGTGTACAGTGGAGCTTGACTTTGTGTTTTGTATCCACCAAAACTTTCTAACACCCTTTATATATTTGTAGAAATAGCCACCTGAGTCCATGCCTTCCCAACGTATAGGCCAGAAAATTACTTTACGTAGTTCATGGGTGTGTGAACTGGCTTCTTTAATCTCGTAAGTGATATTTTGAGGCAGAAGCAATAGTGGAGCTCATTCTGGTAAAAGTGGGGGCAGAGACCCTTCTCTTTCCGTTTTAAAAAATTATTATTTTGTAGAGACAGAATCTCGCTATGTTACCCTGGCTGGTCTTGAACTCCTGGGCTCAAGCCATCCTCTCACCTTAGCCTCCCAAAGTGCTGGGTTTACAGCCATGAACCACTGCCCAGCCGACATGCCTCTTTCAGACACAGCAGTGGCAGAGACAGAAATGGTGCCATTTGGTTCTCAATAGCAATGATGTTCCTGTAGTGGCAATGGGGTATTAGTCCCAGCTAGGGAGGCTCTATAATTCTCATGACTTCATGGTGATAAGGTATATTACATAATATCCTTCAATATGTTTCTTTTTTTGTTAACAAACTAGAATAGGTTTTGTTTCTTATGACTAAGGAATTGATTGAGTAGATATATCAAATAAATTTTTCTTATTATACGAAGTAAAAAAGTGGGACTGATTTTATTTTACCCACTTAACAGCCAGGAACAAACAAAATCAGGATTAGAGCCATGTTTTTCAAACGCGAATTCTGTATATTTCCATGAAAATAGCACACGTAATGTTTTTTGTTTGTTTTTAATTCAGGTGCTTTTAAATGTCTAAATATCTGGATATCTTAATTAACACTTTTAAAATAAATTTATAACCTTGTTACTTTGCTTATTTTGTCTTATTAGCATAGTTAAAATTGATCAAGAAATAAATTCCTTTGTGGCTTCAAAGCTACAAAGAAAGAAATAGACCATATTTCTTCAATTATACCAGTGAAAGCTGATCAGACTTATAATGATTTGCTACATAAAGAAGGAGGCTAGTTTTGCCTGTCTATTCAATAGACAGATATGGGGAGGAGGGGGTTATCTACTTTCCATTACTCTCTGGGCCTTTTAAAAAATGTTATGGTAAAATGATCCAAAAAAAAAAAAAAAATGTTTCCTTTGGGTCTACAGTTACTCCGTTTTAAAGCTATTATTTCTTTAAAGAGAAATGATAAACTACAGGACATGTTTATAGGCTCAGATCATCCTTCTCAATAAAATGTGACTTGCTCCCCTGACCTGAAGGTCAGTGTCTTGGGTCTTTTTAAAGCTATGGATGAATGAATTTTTGAACTAAGAATCATATTATGGTAAGCATCTTTCTCCTTGAATACTTCTCATTCAGCTCTCAGCTCTCTAATTCAAGGAATATTAGATTAGAAACACTCAAAATTCTCAAAGGTTATAGCTGCATAAGTGAAGAAAAATGATCTTAAAGATAGCTAAGGACTAAGCTACATATCAAAACTAACACTTGACTGCTCTGTGAAGCAAAATGGCTGCCCCCACACTCTTTAAGGCAAGTAATATAACTCACAGGGGAGACACGATTAAAGAAATCACATATATCATGGGCATAACAGTCCAAAATGTCCTTTTAGGATTGCCCCCAAAGTATAAATTGCAGGAATTTATTATTCAGATTTAAGTCACAGGAAATGTAGATTTTGCCTCTTACATTTAAAAGCATAACTTATAGTATTTGTACATCTACAATATTCAGGATGTTTTTTTCTAATTTCTTAGTTTATTAGTTATTTCTTTTTTAAATATTTATCATGATTATACTGCTTAAATTGCCATGTTAGCAACTAGGGGATCTAAGTGAATTGATATAGACAAAGACCCTTAATTCATGGAACTTATATTCCAGTGAAGAACAACAGAATTGAAAAATATATATAATACTATGACTATAGTTGGAGAAAGGTAATATGGAAGCAAACAAATGTGGACCTAACATAGGCCATTGTATTTAAACAAAACTTCCATTTAGATGTAATGTTTGCACTAAGACCCAAATTGTGAATGAGATTTAGCTGGATAAAAAAATAGGGGAAAGGAAAGGACACATTCAAATTGTACTTCATATTATTAGGCACAACTTTGAAATCTGGTAAACTGATTTTATGACATGACAAGTCAGGTGGCTTTTACTTTTCCTGGCTTATTTCCTATATTTACTTTATTGTAGTAACCCTTTTATTTGTATTCTCCTTTTTAAATATTTCTGATCTTTTTAGTTTTCTTCTCCAATGCCATTGCTTTGGTTAAGATTATATGATTTCTTGCTGGAATTACTATATCGACCTTCCAGTTGATCTCTCCATTCTGGGCTTTCAGCTCCTGGTTACGTCTCCTTCTCTATTCTCAGTTCATCTTTCGCATTGCTACTGGTGGAAATATTTTTAAAATGTATTGATGTGGTCAATGTTCACTGTTGCTTAAGATGCCTCAACATCATGCCAAACTTATTTGCCCAGGCTGGAGTGCAATGGTGCAATCTCTGGTCACTGCAATCTCTGCCTCCTGGGTTCAGGTGATTCTCCCTCCTCAGCCCCCCTGAGTAGATGGAATTACAGGTGTGTGCCACCACGTGTGGATAATTTTTATATTTTTTGTCTTGCTATGTCGCCCAGGCTAGTCTTGAACTCCTGACCTCAAGTGATCTGCCCATCTTCATCTCCCAAAGTGCTGGGATTACAGGCATGAGCAACTGTGCCAGCCCAGCCTCAACGTTTAATTCTAGTTCTCTTGCTATTTTTACCACATCTGCAGTCGTTTCCTCCTCTAAAGTCTTGAACCCTTCAAAGTCATTCATGAGGTTTGGAATCAACTTCTTCCAAATTCCTATTAATGTTGATATTTGGACCTCCTTTCATGAATCATGAATGTTATTAATAACACCTAGAATGGTGAATTTTTTCCAGAAGGCTTTAAATTTACTTAGCTCACATTCATTAATGTGAGCTGTCTATGGCAGTTGTAGCGTTACAAAATGTGTTCTTTAAATAATAAGACATATACACTGTGGAATACTACATAGCCATAAAAAAGAATGAGATCATGTCCTTTGCAGGGACATGGATGGAGCTGGAAACCATTATCCTTAGCAAACTAACAAAGGAATGAAAAACCAAATACTGCATGTTCTTATTTATAAGTGGGAGCTAAATGATGAGAACACATGGACACATAGAGGGGAACAACATACACTGGGGTCCTTCAGAGGGTGGAAGCTGGGAGGTGGAAGAGGATCAGGAAAAATAACTAATGGGTACTAGGCTTAATACCTGGGTGATGAAATAATCTGTACAACAAACTCCTATAACATAAGTTTACGTATGTCACAAACCTGTACTTATGTCCCCGAACTTAAAATAAAAGTTAAAAGAATTTTAAAAAATTAAGTTGTAAAGAGTTTTATACTTAAAGACTTGAAATCTGACATTGTTTCTTAATCCATGGGCTGTAGAATGGAGGTTTTATTAGTAGGCATGAAAACAAAATTAATCTCCTTGTACATCTCCATCAGAGTTTTTGAGTGACCAGGTACATTGTCAGTGAGCAGTAATATTTTGAAAGGAATATTTTTTTCTGAGCAGTAGGCCTCAACAATGGGCTTAAAATAATTAGTAAATCATGTTGTAAACAAATGTACTGCCATCAGACTTTATTCTATTTAATAAACATTCTGTTTAATAAACAGAGTATAATTTAGCATAATTCCTAAGGGCCCTAGGATTTTTCAGAATGATAAATGAGCATTGGCTGAATTGGACCCTAACTAAAGAGCCAGCCTGTTTTTTTAAGCATTAAATCCAGGCATTGACTTACCTTCTTTAGCTAGAAAGTCCAGATGGCATCTTCTTCCCGTAGAGGCTGTTTTGTCCACATTAAATATCTGTTGTTTAGTGTAGTTGCCATCATCAAAGATCTTAGCTAGATTGCCTGGATAACTTGCTGTAGAGCTTCGATACCAGCATTTGCTAATTCATCTTAAACTTTATGTTCTAGAAATCATTATTTTCTTAAAATTTAAGAACCTGTCTCTGCTAGCTTCCAACCTTTCTTCTGAAGCTTTCTCACCTCTCTGGAACTCACAGAATTGAAGAGAGTTAGGGTCTTGCTCCAGATTAGGTTTGAGTTTATGGGAACGTGTGGCTGGTTTAATCTCCTATCCAGACACCTAAAACTAATTTTCCATATCAACAATAAAGCTATTTTTTACTTCCTGTAGGCCCCACATCCTATTACTATCACATTGAAGGGCAGAGTTTCAACATATGCAATTAGGGAAGAGATCACAAACATCCAGTCCATAACAACGTAAGAAAATTCTCACTGAACAAGATAACACAATAGTGACATTTTGTTTGCAAGAAAAAAAGTAATAAAGATGCATTTGTAATTTATTTTAAATTTAATTTAGATAATAATATTTCTTACATTCTCAAATTTTGATAAGCTTGGAAGGGGTAAGAAAAGAGACAGTAGAAATTTTTAAAATCACATGGGAATCAGAGGATAAGTTTTAATTTAAGAGCTACTTGTTCTGGAAGATTTTTTTTCCTAGATGGAGTACATGGATGCTATGGATTCTTTCCTAATACTTTATTTTTCCTATCATAAAATGTACAGCCATTTATAATGAGTATTTGTCTATAGTCTCCAATAGAAAGTTATAAGTTTTGTAAGAATCTGTATAGATCTGTCTTGTTAAATCTCCTGCATTCAGAGGTTCAGAGTGTTGAGTAACAATCAGGCAATTAGGACCTGAATGTATGCTGATTGCATGAATTATTAACAGTCATCCCCCATAAAAAAAGAAAGAAAAGTAAAAACAATGGATGATAGATTTGTAAATCAGCAATCAGTTCTTGGATAAATGACTGCATGACAGAACATTTTCATCCTATGACTTCCCTTCATCAATTTATGTTGGGTGAAGAAGTGTGGCATAGCTGTGGCTACCTTTCTTATTTGCTACTGTGGTTTTAACTTTCTAAAAATCAACATTTCCTTACTTCCCAGAATTCAGGATCCTATATCCAAAACCAAATTCAAACTCCAAATTCCACCTTTCTATCCTTGTTCCTCTCATTATTTGATAAAACATAGAAAAATACTCCTTTGGCATTTTGACTTAAATATATGAGCATCTCAAATTTAGCAGTAACGAAAACGAATTTAAGATGTGTGTTATGGCGCTCACACTTACTACTTTTTCCTCATGAGTTAATGGACACTTCATCTTTCATTTTTTAGACCTAGAACCATGACTCATTCTTGTCTCTACTTTTCCCCTCACATCTCACATCCAATCTATCAGCAAATACTCTTCATTTTATCTTTAAAATATGTCCAGAGTCTAACACATTTCCACCTTTGGTCTACTACCATCCTAGCCCAAACATAATAATTTCTCAACTAGATTATTGCAATAGCCTGTTGGATGGTCTCCCTTCCACCTTTGCCCTCAGAAAGCCCACTTTCCAGAGAGAAGGCAAAATTAGCCTATTAAATTGTCTATCAGAACATATCACTCCTCTGTTCAAAACCAACCAACAGCTTTCATCTCACTCACTCAGAGTCAAACCCGAATTTCCAACCCTGACCTACAAGGTCTTGATGATTAGATTCACCATTATATCTGTGATCTCATATTCTAATATTTTCCCCTTGCCTCACTCTGTACAAGTCATACAGGCTCTAGGACTCTGTCACTATTTCTTGAACGTGCTAAACATACTTTCACCTCAGCGTTTGTTATTTTTTCTGTCTGGGATTTTTCCTTAGATGTCTGCCTATTTCAATGTTTTACCTCCTGAGCTCTCTGCTCAAATTGTATCTTATCAGTGATGCTTTTTTGATGACCCTTTATAAAATATCTCCCATTCCATTTTCTCTCTACTAGTCTCATTCTTCTGTATATTTCCTTTAAAAAGTTTTAAGATTCATGGAATTTAATCCCGCTAAAAAGTAATCTTGAGAATGGAAAATTTGTTTGTTTGTTTACTGCTGTAAGCAAAGCAACTGGAAAAATGCTGGTTACATAGTTGATGTTTTATACTGAATAAATAAATAGTCTCTGATATGATTGGGCTCTGTGTCCCCACCCAAATCTCACCTCAAATTGTAATCTCCACGTGTCACGGGAAGGACCTGGTGGGAGGTGATTGAATCATGGTGGCAGTTTCTCCCATGCTGTTCTTGCAATAGTGAGTGAGTTCTCAGGAGAGATGATGGCTTTAAAGTGTACCACTTTCTTTCTCTCTTGCTGTCTCTCTCCTGTCACCTTCTGAAGAAGGTACCTGCTTCCCCTTTGTCTTCCACCATGATTGTAAGTTACCTGAGGCCTCCCCAGCCATGCGGAACTGTAAGTCAGTTAAACTTCTTTTCTTTATCACTTACCCAGGCTCAGGTAGCATCTTAATAGTAGTGAGAAAATGGACTAATACCATCTCTAAGCATCATACAAAGCACCTGTCTATGATATCTATTCAGCTAATTGCTTGATGCAAAGTTGATTATGAACTCTACTTAAAATTCCTAGCCTTCATGGGAGAAAACTGGAAGAAAATATGCTGTTTATTTTTGATCTCTATTAGTCACTTACTTTGGTTTATTGGTTCTCTCTCTTCTTTGCTAAAAATGTTAATTTCAAGATAAGTTTACATTTTTTTATTCCATCCAGTCAGTTCGGCCATATATTATGTATTGTGTCATATCTATAAACAGTAGCAAGTCATGGACATGATGGATACTTTTATTTAGCTGTGTAGACCTGTTTGCCTATGACTTTACACAAAATGCAATGCTTATGCACTGTAAATCTAAAGGCAATAATGATAACAGAGCCATTGGAATTTGGTTATATAATTAACAAGTAATATAAACAGTAATTTTTGGCTCATTATTCATTCTTTCATTCATTAAAATGTATTGACCTCTCTTGTGTGCCAGCCTCTATGTTGAGTACTTAGATCCAGCATAAAACAGGAGACTTGTTTCCTGCATGAAACCTGGAGTATTCTGAAGATTACAGATATTAGATCAACAATCAGAGAAAAGAATTATTTAAATGGTTATGCAAAATACTGTAGAGAGTCCTATGGAAATACACCAGTGGACTAGAATAGGCACAGAATGTGATACACTGTGCAAGATAAGTACATCAAAACCACACATTTGAACTGTATGACTAGTATATGACAAAGCTAGAGAGATTGGAATTGTGCTTCTAAAATAAAATAATTACTTTGCAACTTGTGATTTAAAAAAAATCCATCAATGTGTCAACGAAAACGGCAGTGCTGTCAAATTATGTAATATAGCTGTAACTAAAATGTATATATCTTTATACATAATCACAGGAAACGCAACTCATAGTCAATTATGTTAACATATTTTCCCATTCAAAAATGTGGCATGAAAGTATTTTGAAAGTTCAGTATCAAGTAGATAGTTTGTCAGGTGTTTTTACACCACACAGAATAAATCTTATCTTTGCTAGATGAGAATAAGTGTGCTAGTTCTTTTGTATTTTGACTTTTAAGTTTGAGGCAGAAGTGCCACAGAAATCAACTTCTGACTAGGGGAGATAAAATAAACTCTCCAAAGAGCTGAGCCTGTCAAAGTAGATGCAAAAAAACATCTTTCTCGAAAGCTCAAATAATAAATGCTGTATACATAAGTAAAATTCAAGAAAGCTTCAGTTCTTCTCACTTTTAAATTAACTTTTCTTCTTCAAGCCAGTGCTGGATTTTAGCATCTTTACTTAGTGGCCCTGGACAGAAAAAATGTATTTGGATCTATAAATATTAGAGTTTTCATTGATATGACACTGACTTTCTCTTTACCGTAATCGGTGGATTCTGGTAGAAAAGAGATGAATGAAGAATACTCAGGACTTGGTTGCTATGGAAACCAGCAATGTCATTGCCTCGTGATTAGACATTGAACTGTTTTTTTTTTTTTTTAATGCAGAGGCATATATCCTGATTTTTGTTACTTATAAGCTAGTAATCTACCATATTATTCTTTTGCACTGAATTCCATTTGCTTTATCCAGGAGTCTCTTAATTACTATCAGTAATATATTAAATAAACTTGAAACCATTTTGTTAGTCAGTTGTGTAAAAAAGAATAACTCTGGGTTGTCAGTGGATGCCAGAGTTGTATCAGAAAACTGTTTTAAGAAAGGGATGACATAAAAACTTTTGCCTTCAAGCAAGTAGTTTCTGGTTATTGTATCTAATTAACATATGCCTATATGTGGACCTGCACATGAATATGTATAGTGTATGCAATATGGTGCATTTCTGGATATACATATTTTTAGAAACTATTAAACCAATCAGTCAATAATATCAAGATCCTTTGTATTGATATTGATCTTGGTATATAAAATAATACAAAACCCTGGTATTAGGGCATTATTGACATTATTACCTGAAAATGAACAGAGAAGATCTCCCTACAAATAAAATAGTGTGTACTGCCTTTTGCACAGATATTAATATGAAAAAATTTATATCAGTTAAATGAATTTTGCATTTAGTCTTTGAAATGTGAAACATCAATGATGCAAACTCTTGGAAAATGTGGATTACGTCAATAAATTTCAAGGTGGCTTTTTTTTTTTTTTCCCCTCCATAATTTGTTTTCTCAGGTTCAGGGCATAAAATAGCATATCCACTTTCTCCTATATAGTATTTATTCTCTACTTGGCCACACATCTTCAAATCTATCCTAAAGTATGTGCCACAAAAATTACTTTGGCTATAGATTCCTATGTAAACCTGGACATGTTTTAAAATAATTTCCAGACACAAGCAAACTTGCTTCTAGCTACTGTGTTTCTTATTTATTGTATAAAAATTTAATATGTATTTAATTACAATGATGTTAAATAAAGTCACAGTTGAATGAAGCAGAAAGTCTTTTCTTGTTCTTTTATCTTATATTAAAATTTTCATGAGGCCGAGGCGGGAGAATCACGAGGTCAGGAGTTCAAGACGAGCTTGGTCAACATGGCGAAACTCCATCTCTACTAAAAATACAAAATTAGCTGGGTGTGGTGGCGGGTGACTGTAGTCCGAGCTACTCAGGAGGCTGAGGCAGGAGAATCGTTTGTACCCAGGAAGCGGAGGTTGCAGTGAGCTGAGATTGCGCCACTGCACTCCAGTCTGGGCGATGGAGTGAGGCTCCGTTTCAAAAAAAAAAAAAAAGAAAAAAAAATCATATTAATACTTGTGTAGGAAAGAAACTAAAAATTATAAGATAAATATTATAAGAAATTCTCTTTCTCACCATGTCTACCTCATTCTTATTCTTGCTCCCAAAAGACAAATTATTTGATTAGTTTCTACTTTTAGTTTGAATACAAGTTCTAGTTGGGCAGAATCTAAATCTCCTTTCATATTTCATCCTTGAGTCTGAGAGTGGGTAAAAACACATGTTTAGTGGACAAACAAAATCAAAGGTATTCCTGTTCCTTATCTTAGTGATAACATTAATCTCTCAATCTAGAAGCTTGATTGTCATTCAAAATTCTATTCTTTCTCACTCCCCACATCCAATCTATGACTAAGTTATGTTTTATTCAAATCTGTTTGTCCTTTCTTCATTCTTGCAATCAATGTCAGAGATTGGAAATTTGTTTTTTTTCTCTCTCTCTTTTAGATAATCACAATAGTCATCTATTTTTCATCTTGCTGGTTTTAATCATTTTTTTTTTTATCTTTCATCAAGCCCACTGCCAGGATAATCTGTCTAAAGTAAAACTTTTACCTGTAACAACCTGATTAAAATATTTTACTTTCCCCTCAAAAGCATTATTCACCTTTCAATATTAGCATTTGGTGAACAGGAAAAAAATAGTCTTTGTTTTAATAAGCATAACTCTTTTCTTATGAAAATAAAGATTTCTCTTTTTCTTGCAGGACTCTTTGGCACCTTCAGTATATTGATATGGTGTATTAATTTATCTTGGAAATCTCTAAGAGTAGTGGGTAAAGTATGAAGTTGTTTTTCCCTTTTGTCTTTGAGCAAATGATTGAGCGTGTGTGTGTGTGTGTGTGTGTGTGCGTGTGTGTGTGTGTGTGTGTCTAGCTTATTCCGCGGGAGATTTCTGCATGTCTGAATTTGCTGGGAAATACTATAATCTACAAAAAGTGTCACATCTTGTTAAGCTGACCCTTCTTTTTCAGGATTGTTACCTCTCCAGCTTCACCTTTTCTAATTTCCTACTTTATATTCTACTTAAAGTTTTAGTTTGTAATGAAAGTTCGCTTGTATTAGTAAAGTTAATTAATTTTACACAAAATTATCTTATGCTTAGAAACTTCATGTGTTGTGGTTAAATGCATTAAATAAACAAAAGGAAAAATAAATAAATAAATACATGCCACATGTTCCCACCTTTCCCTGAATTCATGCCACGTTTTAATGAGACTTTGCAGTTCCTTTGATTAAGAGGTAAATCTATTGTTATCCCAGAATCTAGGCTGGCCTCATGACTGCCTGTAGCCAGTGCTTTGGTCAACACGTGAAAGGCATTATACCAACCCTAGGCTTGAATAGACTTTGATTCCATTATCCCTCTTAAATACTTGCCAAGCCTTTATGTGAACAAATTTGGGATAGTCCCCTAATGTTGACAAATATGAAGCTGAGTCTCCTCTACCATCCCCTTCCCTTCCCTCAATGAAAAGCTAGCCACCTCCTCAGAGGCAGAGCTGTCCAGAATTCTGTAAATGCATGTGGTAGTTCAGTTAAGAACAGAAGGATCAGAATTCTAAGCCAAGTCTAAATTTCCAAATGGAAATTGTCAATAAAATGAACTGAGGTCTACGTAATTGAGAGCAACTATAAAGAACTGACATTTTAAGGACTAAGTTGGGTGGTCTGTTACACAGAAATAGCTACACAATATTCCTATGTACTTCCCTTTGACTGCCACATTTATTCCACACTTTTTCATGTAATAAACTCTTTCTAAGACTCAATTAGGAAAACACTCACTAGAAAGATCTGATGTGGCCACTCCTTTCTGGGCCAGTGTATCCATTCATAGCATAATATACAGAGTGTTGCCATTACAATAAAATTATGTTTGTAGTTTGCATTCCTCCAAGATAATGTTTCCTAAGGACAGAATCTGTCATTAATATGCTTAGTCCTTATATCCACAAAGTTCATTGCTCATAATGGAATCTCAGTATTTGATGAACTTAACTGAGGATGAAATAGTTATTTTTCCTAGAGTTTTATTATAATAAGTAAATACAACACAGTCACCTGTTTATATCCTCAGGTTAATTTTTATTCATACACATTCCCTGACAGCCAAGTTTCTAGTGGATATATTTTATAAATGAATTATTCATTGTGTTGACACTTAAGTTATAAAGCTAAATTTTACATTTGGAATTCTCCTTGGAGACCAGGTACCTCTAAGCTAAACATTTCCCACAATCTAGCAGTAGGTGCTTGTATCTCTAATTCACAGAGAAACTAAAGGCCAGGAAAAAGATATCCTATAATTTCCTTCAATGAAACCTCCGATTGAATAAATACTTGTTATCATTCTTTGCTTTCTCTCCTGACACAATGGTGAAATCTCCCTTCTCCTCCTCCTGAGATCATTTTGTCTTCTTTTATGCTGTATCTCACTTTTTTCTGCTGCCTTCCTTAAGGTTTCTATTCATTTGTGGTAGTTGTGTTATATTAATTTTATTCAAGATAAATCCCTTTCCTCCAAATGATATGACTTTTTTTGCCCTGATGCCATTTATTTAATGCTGGGTACATTGTCACTCATAATACTGAATCATCTATGCTAACCATTAAAACTGGCATCAAATGACTCCATAAAAGATCATTACAATGGTTTGTTGATGATAATCACCAATACAAGTATCACCTAGAGTATGCAGGAAAATGTGAAAGATGGTTTATCTTCTGGTTATCTTAAATTTACTATTTAGATTTGACAACATAAATCTAAGCAACACATCTTCCAGCCATGTATGTCCTTGAATTCTTTAGCCTGAGGTTACTTTATCTTTAGAGTATAATCTCTTTCAATGTTGAGCCATCTATGGAAAAGATAGTTGGGCGTCCATTGATAGATACATGAAAGCAATGCCATTTGCATAATGAATGCCTATCCTTTGTTCTGCATAGCTTAATATCTACCCAGTAGATTATGATGTCACCACACCACTTCATAAACCAGAAGCAAGAAAGGACATTGATTGGAAGGACTGGAGTGTTGCAGAACAAGACATGGTTTTAAAACCTTCAGAAGAAACAAGCACAGCCATCCCTAGTGGGAAGACTGACACTGAAAAGGCATTTGCAGTAAGGGTTGAGGTAACCTCTCTAGGTTTCAGTGGCAGATAGGGAGAGGCACAGGGTAAAGGATGCCTACAGCTACCTTTGCATCCATCTTATTCTATAGATCACAGACAGCAATGTGGTAGGAACACTGATGGATCAGAGCTAAATCACAGCTCACACATGTGGCTCATGTTCAAGGCTCAGAATTGAACCACTGGTAGATCAGAATCCTGAACATTTCCAGATTCTGACTTAAGTGAGAGTCACCCCAAATCAGTGTGTCAGTATCATCCCAGTGATGAATCTCATGTGATCCCAGGAAGAAATTCTTTGCCAGCCACAATGGCCACAATAGCCATGAACTATTCCCCAAACCACCCTTCTGGATCTAGCCTGGAAATGTAGCCCAGGGACAACATTGTAAACTTGGTTATCAGGTATCCTTGGGGCATCCAGTGAACTATATGTATAGGGGAAGTCTGGGGATTGGGAAGAGGATCAAAAAGTATCCCACTGGGGCCCAGGGTACACATGGATGCAGTCATGGTCCCTGTTTTTATCTAAAATGTATTGTTAAAATACATTTAAAGACTTATTAAATAATGCACTTAAATAATTATTATTACAGTCTTCTGATATCATTCAAAGATAGAGCTTTCTTGATTTTGCTTAAATGTAGGATTTATACAAGACTATATCATGATGGTAGTAATTTCTATAGTCTTCACCTGAAATTTCCTAATTGTTTTTTGTTTATAATGATAATAACCAGAAATCCTACTTTTCTTTACATGGAGTCCCCCACTAGGAGCAGCCTTCAAGACCTTAAGATGATGTGGTCACCAAATGTAGGCTCTAGCCAGAATGGATTTCATGACCTACCTGCCAGGTGATACTACAACTGTTGGAGTGAGAGGAAGGAAGAAAGAGGTTCATTACTTAGTTTCATGCCACATTTAACCTCTAGAGTTTTCTGATGAGAGAGTGATATCATTTGACGGTGTCTCACCCAAATCTCATCTTGATGTGTGTTGTGGGAGGGACTCAGTGGGAGATAATTGAATCATGGGGGCAGTTTGTCCCATACTGTTGTAGTGAATAAGTCTCATGAGATATGATGGTTTTATAAGGGGAAATATTTTTCACCTGGTTCTCTCATTCTCTCTTGTCTGCTGCCATGTAAGACGTGCCTCTTGCCTTCTGCCATGATTGCAAGGCCTCCTTAGCCACATGGAACTGAATCCATTAAACCTCTTTTTCTGTATAAATTATCTAATCTTGGGTATGTCTTTATCAGCAGCAAGAAAACAGACAAATACAGTAAATTGGTACCGGTAGAGTGGGGTGCTGCTATAAAAATATCCCAAAAATGTGGAAACAATTTTGGAACTGGATAACATGCAGAAGTTGGAACAGTTTTGAGGGTGGAGAAGGAGACAGGGAAATGTAGGAAAGTTTGGAACTTCCTAGAGGCTTGTTGAATGTCTTTGACCAAAATGTTGATAATGGCATGGAAAATGAAATCCAGGCTGAGGTGGTCTCAGATGGAGATGAGGAACTTGTTGGTAACTGAAGCAAAGGTGACTCTTGCTGTTTTAGCAAAGAGATTGGTGGCATTTTACTCTTGCCCTAGAGATTTGTGGAGTTTTGAACTTAAGGGAGATGACATAGGATATCTGGCGGAAGAAATTTATAAGCAACAAAGCATTCGAGAGGTGCCTTGGATGCTGTTAAAAAAGAATTCAGGCCGGGCGCGGTGGCTCAAGCCTGTAATCCCAGAACTTTGGGAGGCCGAGACAGGCGGATCACGAGGTCAGGAGATCGAGACCATCCTGGCGAACACGGTGAAACCCCGTCTCTACTAAAAAATACAAAAAAAACTAGCTGGGCGAGGTGGTGGGCGCCTGTAGTCCCAGCTACTTGGGAGGCTGAGACGGGAGAATGGCGTAAACCCGGGAGGCGGAGCTTGCAGTGAGTTGAGATCCGGCCACTGCCCTCCAGCCTTGGGCGACAGAGCGAGACTCTGTCTCAAAAAAAAAAAAAAAAAAAAAAAAAAAAAAAAGAATTCAGTTTTAAAAGGGAAACAGAATATAAAAGTTGAAAAAATTTGCAGCCTGATGATGCAATAGAAAAGAAAAACCCATTTTCTGGAAGCAATTTAAGACTGCTGGTGAAATTTGCATATGGAATGAGGAGCCAAATGTGATTTGCCAAGACAATGGGGAAAAATGTCTCCAGGGCACATCAGAGACCTTTGTGGCTGCCACTCCCATCACAGGCCTGGAGGCCTAGGAGGAAAAAATGGTTTCATGGGCCAGGTGCAAGGCCCCTCTGCTGTGTGCTGCCTAGGGACTTGGTGCCCTGCAACCTAGCCACTCTAGCCATGGCTAAAAGTGACCAAGGTACAGCTCGTGCAGTGGTTTTAGAGGGTACAAGCCCCAACTGTTGGCAGTTTCCATATGGTGTTGAGCCTGCAAGTGCACAGAGGTCAAGAATTGAGGTTTGGCAACCTCCACGTAGATTTCAGAGGATGTATGGAAACGTCTGGATGTCCAGGTACAAGTTTGCAACAGGGGCAGAGCCCTCGTGGAAAACCTCTACTAGGGCAGTGTGGTAGGGAAATCTGGGGTTGAATCTCCCAAACAGAGTCCCCATTGGAGCACTGTCTAGTGGAAGAGGGTAACTGTCCTCCAGACCCCAGAGTGTTAGATACACTGATAGCTTGCACCATGTACCTAGAAAAACCATAGACACTCAATTCCAGCGCATTAAAGCAGCCAGAAGTGGGGCTGTACCCTGTAAAGCTACAGAGGTGAAGCTACCCAAGACCATGGGAACCCACCTCTTATATCAACATTACCTGGATATGAGACATGGAATCAAAGAATATCATTTTGGAGCTTTAAGATCAATTTAAGGATCTTTATGCTCTGAGCATACAAATTCTAAATCTCACTTCTCATGCTGCTATGGTGACTTTTCTTGAGAGCAATCTGAGATATTGGATGTCATCTTTCTGAACATGTCTGAGTCTACAGGTAAGAACACTCAGTCTTGCAGCTGTCACTTCACTTCTATCATTTGCAACAATTACTTACTGACATCCATTCATTTTGAATGCCATCTGCTGTATCTCAGCTAATGAAAATTTCTAACTCTTAGTTTAGAAGCCTGACTCAATCCAAGGAGTCCTTCATGGACCTTTGTGTCATCTGTAAGTTTTGCTGTTCTTTGTTAGCTTTTCTAGTTACATACTCACTAGAATCCCAGTCTTACTTCTGGCCAGCTTTATAGCAGGAAGCTAATACAGATGTCTGATCACTTTTTTCCCTGTGTGGACATTATTTCTTAGTTTTCTATATTATATTGCCATTGATTTTTCCACATGTGTGTGAGCTGTGTCACTCTGGTCCATCAGTGTTCATACCATATGCTGTCTGTGGTCTATAGCATCAGAAGGCTGCAAGGGTAGCAGCAGTCATCCTTACCCTGTGCCTCTCCCCATCTGCCACTGCAATCCAGGGAGGTTACCTCAACCCTTACTGTAGATGTCTTTTCAGTGTCAGCTATTTCTAAATAGCTTTATCCCCCCACACCCCCCACCCCACTAATATCCTTTATTTTTGTCCAGTGTTCTCTTTTAAAGATACAACCTTTATTCTCATAGATTTAAAAACCCTCTATTTGATGTTATCAATATTTTTCAACAATAAGGCATAAAAGATCTGATTGAAAACCTGCATCCATGGCTCAAGCTTATCTATTACTGAGCTGTATTTTAAGCATATCAGTTGAGAACCCAATGATTCCACTGCAATAGGTAGGCGTAGGCAGGAAATCTCAATATCTCTAGGAATTTTCCCTTAGGTTGATTAATTTAACACACAGGAAGCATTTAGTCTTAAGCCCAGGTGGTATATAAATATAAATTATCAGCATTCTACATTAACTAAAAACTGTTATAGAGATTTGACATTTATTACATCTACTTTCATTCATTCCCCAGATTTTGTTGTGGTACTGTTTTTCTGCCCCTAGAGATTCTTTTCAACCTCAAAACTAGAGAATGTCAAATCAAGCTGTATAAACATGGGAGTAGAAACAGGCTCAAATTGGAAAGCAACCGGATTTAACTGTATTTGTAGGTAAAAGTAGGCCTAGCACTCTAATTTCCTGACCTTCTGCATCTTGATTTATTTTTACTTCACCACCTTTATCACTCAAAGCCTAATTTACGGCTTTTTCCTGTCTACTTCCTTACTGCTTGTGCATCAGTGTTTTGGCTACCCAAATTGAAATCACATTCATTGTAGAGGGTCATCTCTTTTCCTATTCTTTTGTCTTCATGGAATTACATTTTTATTAGGGGGTTTGGGTACAGGCTAATTTTTTTCAGTGACATTTTAGTGGAGATTAGAGAGGAAATGAATTTAAATGCATGTGTTCTCCTGCACATTTAACAGTAAGTCCTTCACTTTATAACAAGAAAATTAAAGTTCAGAAATATAAACTGACTTGTTCAAGATCTTACAAATTTGGATTGAGAAGTCAGGTTTGCAATTTGTTTATTCTCTATTCTTTTAAATATAAAAAATGATTTGTGCCTGGGTGCGGTGGCTCATGCCTGTAATCCCAGCACTTTGGGAGGCCAAGGTGGGTGAATCACAAGGTCAGGAGTTCAAGACCAGCCTGGCCAACATGGTGAAACCCTGTCTCTGCTAAAAATACAAAAATGATTAGCCTGGCACAATGGCAGGCACCCATAATCACAGCTACTCCAGAGACTGAGGCAGAGAATCACTTGAACCCAGGCGGCAGAAGTTGCAGCAAAGCTGAGGTTGTGCCACTGCACTCCTGGGCGATGGAGTGTGACTCAGTCTCAAAAAAAAAAAAAAAAAAAAAAAAAAAAAAAAAAAAAAAAAAGGTTTGTTTACTAAAACTGTATAAATTTTTTAAATTGATAGTGCATAAGTGATATTGCCAAAACCTCCCTGTCTCCTTTTTCTGCAAACCTCTAGAACCTGAAAAGCTCAGACTATGATCATATTACTTACAAGAGCTCCACCAAGCTGCATATTGTATTCTTTCTAAATTAAATATCTTAAAGTAGTACAATATGACAGCCATGACCTATATGTAACCATAGAAATGTAAAGTCACACTGAAACTGACAGGTCCCTTCTTAATGCTTAAGATCAATTCATAATAGCAAAGACATTGAATCAACCTAAATACCCATCAATGATAGACTGGATAAAGAAAATGTGGCACAAAACCATGGAATACTATGCAGCCATAAAAGAAAAAAAAGGAGATCATGCCATTTGCAGGAATATAGATGGAGCTGGAAGCCCTTATCCTTAGCAAACTAATGCAGGAACAGAAAACCAAATACTGCATATTCTCATTTATAAGTAGTGAGCTACATAATGAGAACACACAGACATATAGAGGGGAATAACACACTGGGGTTTTTTGGAGGGTGGAGGGTGCAAGGAGGAAGAAGATCAGGAAAAATAACTAATTGGTATGAGGCTTAATACCAGGGTGATGAAATAATTTGCACAACAAACCCCCATAAAACAAGTTTACCTATGTAAAAACTTAAAATCAAAGTTAAGAAACAATAACAATTTAAAAAATCCTGACATTGCACTATAAAAAAAGATTGTTTCTTTCTCCATGATCCTTGACTCAAATCTACTCAAAACACATTTTGAAACTCATCTCAATAGTGTGGTTCCTGGTATGCAAGTTGAAATCAAGGATTTAGAGTTCTAGTATGGAACTTGGAATGGAGAAATGCCACATATGGAGAATGTGTTGTAAGCCTATGCCTTTATGACAGATAAGTACTAGAGCTCTATGTTCTTGATTATTTTAGTCCCACTTTCTGGGATTAAAAAAAAAAAAATTTTAAACTTTTAGAAATGTTTTCTTTTTAATTAAGTTATTTATATTAATGCTTCAGAAATTAATTTTGTAGAATATTCCATGATATTTTGTTTGTTTTCGAGTGTTAGAGTGGTAGCCAAAGACAGAGAAAATAAATTATATATGTAAAGAAGTTTTAAAAAATCTTTAAAAAATATTAAGTGATTTTAATTTGACGTTCAATGAGAATATAAATATGAGTATGAATTTACTATAAGATTCTGTATGAATATGTGATTGTAAATAAAAATAAAATGTAGAAAGGATAGAATGATGGTGAACCTAAGTAGAATATATTTCCATAATCATGAATAAGGAAGTGTTCCTTGCTAGCTCAGGTTGGATTTTGCAGAGGCAAACCTGAGATAAGGAATTTTGTTCAATGTCTTACTGATGGAGTACTCTCAGCAGAAGAGATGTGAGGGACACTGCTATGCTATGGAAAATGTAAGAATGCTAAACAACAGTGTAGTCTTAGGATCTCACTAGCACTTGAGAGATGAAACAGTCCCACCTGGAGGTAAGAGAACAGTCTTGTATTCCAGTGCAAAGCAGGTCTACAGGAGGGTTTTCAGTTGTAATTTTCCGGGCAAGTGTCTCCCATCTGGCCAAGGGCAACCCTTCATACAAGGGAGAATCTGTGAGCTGTTATCAGTCAACTCTCACAGCAGCTTGGAGATGGGGAGTGGGACAGGTATCAATATCATTCATTATTCTTGCCATGTAGTAATGTATATATGTTACACCTTCTGCGTCTTGGCATAAATGCCATGAGTCTGTAATGACAGTAACCTACATTCACTGGGCTGAAACGACTGCAAGAAAGTAGACTCTGGACATCAACTATACAAATATTACATATCACATACATTCTAGAGACTATAGAATTACACTTATATCCCTAATAAAATAAGTCAAAATAAATAAAATCAAAACACTAAGAGAAAAGGCAGTAGGCATTGCTGTTTACAAAAGAAAAGGAAAGAAAAGAACAACAAAAAAAAGAATATCCTCTGAGATTGTCACTAGGAAAGAAAAATCTATTAGTATGAGAACAAATTCATGTGGTTTGTTACAAGTGGTCTATTATGTTCAGATTCCTTTCATTCTAGTTGTATTTATTGAGCTTCTACTGAGGACATCAATGTTCATTCAAACTCAGAATGGGGAAAGTTTATACCAGGGAAAATATATCTTATGTCCTTCTTACTTTAGATGTGAGGAAAAAATTTCAAAGCTGAAAATAACAGGGAAGCTTTGAAATTCCCTCACAAAATGACTGGGATTTAAATTTACCTATTACCCTTCTAGTGTATACTCAAATACCATAATCAAGACAATTGGACGGGGTGTGGTGGTTCATGCCTGTAATCCCAACACTTTGGGAGGTCAAGGTGGGCAGATCATGAGGTAAGGAGTTCGAGACCAGCCTGGCCAACATAGTGAAATCCCGCCTTTACTAAAAATACAAAAAAAAGTAGCCAGGCGAGGTGGGCGCCTGTAATCCCAGCTATTCGATGGGCCGAGGCAGGAGAATTGCTTGAAACTGGGAGGCCGAGGTTGCAGTGAGCCGAGATCGCACCACTGCACTCTAGTCCAGGTGACAGAGCAAGACTCCATCTCAAGAAAAAATAAATAAATAAACAAAAATAAAAAAGTAAAAAACAAAAGAAAACCTCAGTGACCATTCCCACACCACCATCACCTTATGTTAAAATTGATGAAATTTTTTTGTCTAAGCAATGCTAAGTTTCTGGTCAGAAAATGTTATGAATTTTGTAATGTATAAAGAAATGAGGGAAGAGGAATAGAGAACATATAAGTGATACTTTTAGTGGAGTTAGCACATATTCTCTCCAACTGAAATCCAAATTAGTTATCATTTCAAGCAAGCCATCCATCATCACGATGAATGTGCATTTACAGAAAACGAAATGTCAGAAGATGCTTTTTCAATTAGATTACTCTCAGTTTCCTTTAAAAATATTTAAAGCTTCACTATGTAAATTAAATACAAGTGCTGATATGTTCTCATTGTAAAATGCAAACTCTTTCCTCTTCCTTCAAAAGCAAATTGATGCATGACTGATCAAAGTTGTTGAGAAGACAGAGAAGTCATGTAAGGTTAACTGTGGGCACTAAGCCCTCCCTTAATTTCCTTCTGACCTAGAAATTACAATATTCTTTAGAGTGTGCAATGCTACTTTCCATAAATTTACATAGTGTTCAAAAGAACTTACTTATTTGTAAAAATTGCCAGTAAAAATATTACTAAAACTTCTCCTTCAATATTAAATAAGTGATATTAAGAAGAAAATAATAATATTTGAGTCATATAAAACTGTGGTATGCATAATACTTCAGACATTAATAATTATATAAATTTTATAATGATAATTAACATTAGTGTTTATTAAGCATACTCATAAAACTTTTGGATATTTGTATCATTTATTTATCATAAGAATTTTAGGCCTGGTGTGGTGGCTCACACCTGTAATCCCAGCACTTTGGGAAGCTGAGGCGGGCAGATTACTAGGTCAGGAGATCGAGACCATCCTGGCTAACACAGTAAAACCCCATATCTATTAAAAAAAATACAAAGAATTAGCTGGGCATGGTGGCACATGCCTGTAGCTCCAGCTACTCGGGAGGCTGAGGTAGGAGAATCTCTTGACTCCAGGAGGTGGAGGTTGCAGTGAGCCGAGATTGCGGCATTGCATTCCAGGTTGGGTGACAGAGCAAGACCCCATCTCAAATAAAAAAACAAACAAACAACAACAAAAAAAGAATTTTAAATGGGAGGTGCTATTATTATCCTTATATTGCAAATGAGGAAATTGAGGCAGAAGTGCTATTAATGTCCTTATATTGCAAATGAGGAAATAGGTAACCTGTGTAACCTATATTAAAACCTAGATGTCTGAGTATGGATACTGCAGCACTCACCATAATGCTTCCACAGTATGTATTTTCATTTTCTAATAATAAAGTTACTTTACTAATAACCTAAATCCTTCTGTGAAATTATTTTAAGGAAAACATACTTTTTCCATTCATAAGATGGTTTTGGATGTACAGTTTCCAATGTTATTTTCAAGTATACAGTTTAATATGAGATGTTTCTTCCAGTGAGGGTAAAGATGAGTCCATGAAAAAGGATCAGATAGGTAGCCACATGGCCTTAACAGCTACAAGTGAGAAATGACTTAGCTTTGTTGATGGAGTATTAAGAATGAACACACAACAGGAATCTCCAAAGATAAAAAGAGTCCACATTTCAACCGGGTGTTAACTCTGGTCAAACACAAGTGCACACCTCACATATCAATTTACTTTATGTAGTGAAAATAATTTGTCCAGTTTCAATACAAGCTTCTGTAAGATTTCCTTTGTAATAGTCCTAGCAAACATCAGGCAGAGGAAAGGAGAGACAAAAAGTTTGTGAGAAAAAAACCAAGAGACCAGGTAGTTTTAATTGAGCATGACTTCAATATGAAACTGCAGCATGCTGTGGCTGTTAAATGTGGTGTGAAACTGCACTAGGAAATAGAGATGACATCAAGCGCAAGCAATGACCATACCAGCAGCTTCTGAAATATTGTATTCAAGCCTTGGAATTGTATTTTACAACTGAATAGAGAGGTGTAGACTATGTATTGAAGAGTCCAGAAAGATTATTCTAAGGAGAGCATACATTCAACTGCATGAGATTCAAACATTTTACCGAGTAGTTTAACCTCCCAAGTGAAGTGCTTTTCAGAACATTCTCATCCATTATCACACTTAATCTTTACTATGATTTTTCAAAGTGGGCTTTATTCCCTCATTTACCAAAAATACGCATTGTTTTCTCATTTTACTGATTATAAAACTGGATTTTAAAGAGATAATTTTTAACAGAGACTCACTAATAACAATAGTAGTAAATTAATGGCAACAAAAATGGTAATATCTGCTATCATCATTGAATGCAATGTGAGTCACTTTTTAAGGGCTTCGCATATTTTAGTTTACTGCATTCTCACCATAATCCCTAGAGAATGTTACTAATTAATTGAGAAGCCTGAACATCAAACCGTGTGCTTTAACAGTGAAGCTTACGGCCACTTTACCTGAATTAAAAATGGATACTCAGCCAGGTAAGAAGTGCTCTGTGATTTACTTGCTGTTCAATTCTTTTCTTATCTGGGCCTTGGTTTCTTCCTCTGGAAAGTGGAGGCAATGGTTATGTTAAAATTCTGTTGTAAAAATTATTAATCTTCTTCTTGTCAGTGATCACTTTTCTCTCCTGATGATTCAGCCTGTTCTTGTTCAGTATGGCATTTTCTTTCCTAAATGGATTTCTGTGGTATTCACAAGTTCCTTTTCCATCTCACCGCATTATTCTAGTAACATACTATTGACATCTTGTTTCGTAAAATGTGATGATTTGTAACTTTCTTCAAAATATAAAACTGTTATTTGGCTTTCTATTTTCTGGTTTTTTAAATTTGTTTGTTTTTTTTCCCCTTAAAACTGCTCTTTTCATATATATATATATTTATATTTATATATATTTATTTATATATATTTATATATATATGAAAAGAGCAGTTTTAAAAGAATATATATGTATTAAAAGAAATATATATATTTTAGATGGAGTTTTGCTGTTGTCATCCAGGCTGGAGTACAGTGGCGTGATCTTGGCTCACTGCAACCTCCGCCGGCCAGGTTCAAGCAATTCTCCTGCCTCAGCCTCCCAAGTAGCTGGGATTACAGGCGCCCGCCACCATGCCCAGCTAATTTCTGTGTTTTCAGTAGAGATGAAGTTTCACCATGTTGGCCACGCTGGTCTTGAACTCCTGGCCTCAGGTGATCCACTCCTCTCGGTCTCCCAAAGTGCTGGGATTACATGCGTAATGTATTTTGTTTTTCATATCACACTCAGATATTTTGAATAAGGCCACTTTTCTCCCTGTTTTTTTAATGTATTGGGTGTTCATTGCCTCTACCAGTCATTTCCTTAAAAATAGTGTGAGTTACATAAATGCCCAAGATTCAACTCACACAGTTTTCTCCCACTTCTTTGACTTCCCACTGGCATTTGCCTTCCACAAATTCCTTCCCTTCACTTGAGCCACATTCCCCATTCCAGAGCCAAACCCTGGATAATGCCATTGCTTGAAATTCAAAGTTACCAAAATCATTAGTTCATACATTCTATTCTCTGATAACTACCTCTACTTCTGGCCTGTTTGCACACTTACTCCCTTGATACCTGTAGTTTGACACTGTGGCTGAGCCAGTCCACTGTTGAATTGAACTCTTCTTCACCGCTATGCATACTTATCTGTTGTCTACAGTTCTCTCCTTACTAAGTAAATCCTATTTATCAATTCAGTGGTTTCCATGCCAATAGTCCAAACATGATTCCTCCCCCATTGGTTTTTAATGTTAATTAAAAGCCCTGAATCTTGTGAAGACCTAGAAATTTCTCCATTATTTGAACTTCCCAATATCTCAAGTTTCAGCTCATATTGCTTTTCTATTTTCTTTCTATGTTGCAGCCATTCTAAGGTTAATTATATGTCCTTGTAAAATATTTTTAATTCATTGTCTTTATATACATATTTCTCTATCTAGAATGACTAGTTTCCCTCCCTTTAAAATCTATTAATTGAAGCTTATGTCTTATATCCTGTGCTAGGCATGTGGAACACATCAATGAACAAAAGAAAGAAAAATCTGACCTCATGGAACTTATATCTGAGTCGGGTAGGTACAATAATCATGACACATAAATAAATTAAATAATGTTTCAGAAGGTAATAAGTACAATAAGAAAGGGGCAGAGTTAAAGGAACAGGAGTTACTTAGTTAAAAGGAACAGGAGTACTAGAGTGTCTTAGGTTCTAACTTAAAAATAGGTGAAGGAGTTAGCCATGATAATATTTGGAACAAAAGTATTCCAGCAGAGACAACAGGCAGAGTAAATACCATAAGGCTAATATTGATTTTTCTTTCCTTAGCTAAAATAATTTCCTTGGCTAAGAGATCAATAAGCTCCTAGACTAGGTAAAATATGCTTTGCTATTTTTTTTTTTTTTCATTTTATCTAGCACTTTGCCTACAGTAAGACACTTCACACACTTAATTACTCTGTGGCTCTCAGCTTCAAGACAGCTCTCATATATGTTCTTCTGGAAGCAAGAAGGATGAGGAGTTGAAAAGGACTGTGAAGAGTACGTCTCAACTCGCTCATTAGAGCATCTCTCAAGTGCTGCCAGATGGCCAGATGCCAGATGACCATTTACATAGTATTGGCCTGAGCTAGTAATATAGATATGCCTGGATGTAGGGAAGGTTGGGAAAAATAATATTTATTATCGATGGCCATATGCCTAGCTAAAAATGTGACAACAATGGAAGAAGGTGAATACGGCTATCAGAGAGTAAATAAGACTTTCAGACAGAATTTCAGAGACAAATTGATTGAGGATTATAATAATCTAAAGATGATTTTAAAATTTCAGTTACAAGAAAATGTCTCTCAGTCAGTAGAAAAGAACATGAAAGTCGGGGTAGAAAAAGCAAGTAGCAGTTGATCTGGTCCACCATCTTATGTATAAACATATATAAAACAAACATATATAAAATAAAGATATATATAAACATATATAAAATCTGGTACACCATCTTATATATAAACATATAAAATCTATTTTGTAAAACATAATCAAATTTCCTAAAATTCCTAATTTTGATTATGATTGATTTTGCACACAAATTCTACTTAAAACAAGACAATTTATTAAATAACTTAAGACAAAACTTTGGATGATACCTTGGGATATTTTTTCTCATCATCATAAAGACTTGAGAACTTCATATCTAAAAAAAGCATTCCTTCTCCATCTCCCTGTCACCATTGGGTGTGAACACATGTCCAGCCATAGTAAAATACACACAATATAATTGCCAATATTTATAATGCTCGATGGGTGCCAGACATTATTCTAATTACTTTAATATGTCTATTCATTTAATTGTTACAACAGCTCTGCAAGGTAAGAATTAGTATTATTTTTATCTTAAAGAGAAATGAGATCAAAGCATGTCAGCAACTTGTGTAAAGTCACAAAGATAATAAACGAGCCCAGATTTGAATGTAAATCTTCTGGATGTATTATTATATATTGAATATAAATATATACATTTACAAAGCACACTTATATACACATATATGTATAAACAAACATATATAAGCACATATGAATATAGGCATGGCTAAACTTATTTTATTTGATTTGCCTGATTATTAATTCATGAATGAATATAAGACATATCATAAATTTGTAGGCATGAATATCTTATATGAAGATACATTCCTTTCCTTGTTTTTAATGATTTAGAAGTGTGCTATTAATAATTTTGGCTAGTGAAATTCATATTGGAGTTTTACTTAGAGGTTGATGCAATTAAGAATTTTTAAAATTGTATCCAACACGATTCCAAATAATTGATGTCTCTCATGGCTAGTTATATTTAGATAATTTATTCCTACAGTGTGGTCTATTACTAATGGTTAGAAAATGTGAGAAAATTTTAATACATATGTATTTTTAAAAAAGACCAAATTTAAATTTATATGGTGCACAGACATCTTGGCCCTGCCATGGTTCACAGCTGACACCCAATATATAAACGAGTGAATGAATGAGCTATGACTGCTATAAAATTGTAATGAATTGGTCACGTGAATACTGAGAAAACAAGTGACAGATATCTTCTACTTCATTTCAAGAAATTTTATTAACATATAACCTTGTAAAATATATTTCTAATCACGTTAGCTTTAAAATGACGTATTTTAAATTAAATTTGTTAATATTAAAATGGATCTCATCCTTGTACTTAATTCCTGTTCTTTGGAAGAAGCTGTTAAAAGTCACCTTGAAAGTTTTATATGAAGTAAGGAGGTCTGTACTTGGAGATGTAAGGTTATCTCCTTTCTCACCATAATTTATCCTAATTATCTTTTAATTGAGTATTTCAATAGGGTGTTGCAGGAATCCATAGTTGTAAAAACTTAACTCATTAAGGACTTCATTAATTACATTGTCCTTCAAGACTTTTCAGATATCTTTCTCTTTTATTTAAGCATCCTAAAATATCTGACATGGAAAAAAAAAAAGAGCATTAAAAAAGATAGCAAAACCTGAAAGAGAAGACGTAAGATTGCATGTTTTGTCACTGAGTGGACAGCTACATTCGTCGTAAGAACTTTGGAAGCAAGGCATGTAGTTATACAAGACCAAGTCTTCATTGTCCCCTATAATTTCCATGTTGAGAAGGTGTCCCTGTTTCTTTTTATCTTTTTATCTTTCTTTAAATGTTTTGGGTTGGGAAACAACATACTGTTATGGAAAGAACATTGCTCAGGATGACACATTAACATCAGCATGAATCTCGGCTCCACGGTTTCCTAGTGTCTCAAGAGATTGGGGAAATACATCCAGTGGATATAGTTTCATGCTTTTTCTGGAGTTTAAAACAAGTTTATGAAGATACTGAAATTCTAATATGATAACTTGACAATGATAACAAAAAAGACAAAATAGTTTAAATATGCAAAAAATTAACAATATATTTGATAGAAGTGTTAAGCCAAAAATTTCTAATGGGGTTTGTAAAAGGAAATATACAACACCTTGTGGGAAAATAAATTACTGTAATTGAGTTAGTCCAGCATCCAGGGAAGAGTTCTGTGAGGAAGCTTAGGTATTTTAAGGTTTACAGGGAGCATATCATTGAAAAAAGTTCCATGCACAGGATATAGTGTATGAGCAAATTGCGAGGTAAGTGAGAGTATGGCAAATTCAAGAAACTGGAAGGTTCGCAGTCTAGTAAAGAATGTAAGGCGGGCAATGGTTAGAAGAGGGTGATGATACAGGTTCATATGGAGGGCCTTGTAAATCCATATGGAAGAGTGCATGCTTTTATATTAAAGAAAATGGGTAAATAAAATTTTTAAACAATATAGTGATATATCAAACTTACTCTCTCAGTTTTGGATGAAGACCCTTCCTGCATATGAAAAAAGTAAATGGAAGAGGGCACGATTACAAGCAGTTAAGCCAGGTAGAAAGGTGCTTATCTCAGTGAGAGATGATGGTAATTTGCTCCGGAAAAGTGAACAGATTCTGGAAATGTTTACAAATCAAAATCTGGAAGACATAGCAATTGAGTGCATGGAAGTAGAAATTTCTACCTTGGCTGGCTAACTGGATGGAAGAGGGTGATGCAATTTCACAATTTCAGTTTCTTACCAACCTATCTCACATTATGTATATTTACTAATTTCACATAAATGCTGCTTTCACATAGCTTTTGCAAATAACTTAAAAATGCACCACCTGCAATCAAGACATGCACACACACACACAATCAAAAAAAAAAGAAAAAAAAAAAAAAAAAAAAAAAAAAAAAAAGAAAGAAAGAAAAGAAAGAGAAAGAAAGCGCTCACTGCAATTTTTCTCACATCATCCGGTGAAGTAATCACTTTGTACTGTGGATGGGTGTGCTGATATAGTGATCATTCCTAACCCTTAAAGATCAATATCCCATTATTTGTTAGCAATCATATATCTTCCCAATTTTTTCTTTCTGCTATTTTCACTATAACTGTTTTATAATTTCATTGGGATTTCCAAGTCTTCTATCTCTTCCTTCACTTTTGGTCTATTTACTACTTTCGGAAACCAATTTATTTCCTATCTAGCCTAATATGTGTCCCATCACTTCAAACATTGCTCCTGTCTTTAAGGTACTGGAATGACAGTTACTTTGTTGTCTCAGAAGTTTTTTCTTACCCCTGCTCTAGGTAGGATACCTCACACGTTCATCACCCCAGCATCTATAAGACTTACCTGGTGCTTACCTAACAGGCAGGCTGAAGTTCTTCAGTCACGCACACAAAGACTGCCCTCTGCTCGTGAATAAACGAGACGATTTTCAATTATACTGGATTAATCAGCTAATGAGAACAAGCAGTTCAAACAACCTTTGTACAATAAAAATCTGTTTTCCAGTCTCTAGCTTATAACTTAATATGTGGTTTCACTTTTCAAACTGATATTATCCTCCTTTCTAAAATGAGGTTAATACATTTCTTCTTTGGTTATGTCATAGACATCTATGAAAAAGTAGTAGAGAATGAATGCGAATGTTTTGTAAATCTACAAAATTCATAACTGTAGCTTCATCAGCATCAACATTCACTGTAATACTATGTCATAATTTAGATATTTACTTTAATCTTTGTTATTTTATTTCCTCCTCTGTCATTTTCTAGGGTGCTTGGTGGTCATTGTCCTCCCCATTTGCATTCTTTTTAATGTATCTTCCCTGCCCTTACTCTCCTAGTTTAATATATGAAGAAATTGAGAAATGAAAGTATAATGACTTTTTCTAGTTATACAGGCAGTTAGTTCTTGAAGTTAAGCCAGAAAATAAAAGCAGTCTTCGTATCTGCAGCCTAGTACAACTTCCGTAAAAGTTATAGATATTAGAAATGGTATTTATACTGCTTATAATTTATATACTTAGTACATACAATATAGGTAGAAGACTGTAATGTGGAGATCCAGTGCAATAAACATGGTTTACATTTATGGACAAGTTAATACTGCAGCTTGTTTCAATACTTACTCTAAAGGATAGAATTATTTCACAGTTGTATGAATCATGTCTTTTCTGAAATATTCAAACCTTAAGGAAAAAAACTAAATATTAAACACAGACAAGATAACAGCATCTGCACTGCTTTCGATCTCGAAAAATTGGGAAGAGAATAAAGTCACAGCTCTAGTGCTTTTGATGTTTAAGATTTGGAAGGTGACAAATTATTTTATCAGCTTAAGTAGATATGTTCCTTCACAATATACTTGAAACTAAACAAAATACACCATCTTCAACACTTGGAAATTTTTTCTCAACTTTTTGAACTCACATGTGCATTTAGGTATTCAATGTATAAAGTCATAACTTGGGGCAGTAAAATAATAATTATAAATAAATTCATTTAACAACAAAGAAATACATATTAAATTAACAAAAGAGCTCAGATTGTCAGCATTCCTTTCATTTGGTATAACTGAATCCTCTATTACAAAGTAAGGTCTGAAAGTATGTCAAATGGAGACTATAAGCACTCCAGTGGCCATTTTCATAACCGAAATATACATCACTCTAGGGTTTACGCCACCATTTGCTTTAATTTGATCAGTTTAATTAAATCAAATAGTGTTATAATCCTCAAGAGGGGAACTGCTATACTTAAGATAAACTCCATTAGAAATACTTGAAATACGAGTATTTTTATAGTGTATGTTAAGAGCTGCTTGAAAATGCAGTGTAAAAAACAGAAGTGATCATCCAATGATCACTAGAAATGCTGTATTTTAAGCTTTACATGTATTTTAACCAGGAAAATCACAAGAAAGTGAGCCACATAAATAACCAGAAAGGTAATGAATGCGTTGGAGAATCACATAAAATGATGTTGAGCACTTTTTGAAGATCAAAATAAGAATGTGTCTATGTGGAATATATTTGCTTTTGAATGATATTACATATGTCTTTAAACACACTGACATCCCTATTATTTGGAATAATAATTTTTCAATTTCCAGTTAGTGCTTCAGATTCAGCCTCTCATTTACTCTGTGAGCATTTGCTGAACACCTGCTATTTGCACATGACTATGTTAAACACATGCCATTTGTTACCTGGCATCTTTATTCATCTTGCCGCATCTGTGTGATGTTCAATTTTTTCAAATAGATGTTCATCCTAATTTGGTGGTAGACCTTGTAAGGGTGGCCTGAAGTGAAGATTGGGTTGAGCATGAAGGAGGTCACGGCAGCTGTGTGCCAGGAATAATTTAAGAGCGCGGCATTGGTTAGTCTGTCAAAGATCAGACTATGGAGAGCAGTTAAGATATTTTAATTCAAATAGCAGGACTTTAGAACAGACAAATTACCAGAAGGATTGAAACCTGGGATGTACAGATATTTGAATTTTAACCCTCTGGGATAAAGTGTTGAATCCACTCAACTTCTAATCTGGCAATCAAATAAAACATAATGAAATTAACATTGGTAATAATATTGGCTTCTCTAAAATGAATTCCCATATTATTTATCATCCAAATCAGAGGTGCCATAATGAAAGACTTATTTTTATGTTTATCCTCTGCTTAATTACAAGATATGTACTTTATTTAAAAATATATGTAAACATATATATACACAAATATTTACATATTTTTAAAAGATGTCTTTTTAAACTTATGAAAGCATATATATATATTTTTAACTTTATATACATAATATATAAACTATCCACATAGAAAAGCATACATTATCTTTTAAACTTTCATTGTCCATGGTCTCTATTTCATTTAGTAGATTATCACAGCTTCATTAGATGCAACCATGAATTATGTGTGTTTCATACTGTCTTCTTGAATGTATTAACAAGGATATTCTTTTTACCATAGGTTGTTTTACATCAAAACTTTTATTAGTATCACCATAATAAAAACAATATTATTTTCCAACAATGAATTTCTTAACTATATTTAGAATAACATTCAAAATAATATCAGGTATTTTCTCTTAGAAGCATATATTAATACTTTGACAAATTTTACTCGATGACATAAATTGTACTTAAAATCAAATGACTTTTGGCACTAACTTAACATATTCTACTTGGAGTCTTCAAAGGCACTGATGTAAAATTGCGTATTAATTCTTTGCAAACTTCTTTTGTTGTTTGAGCCAACATATTTAAAAACACTAGTAATGTACCTTCAATGTGTACACAAGAAACCTTGGAATTTAAAATAAGCCAAATTAATTTTTAAAACATTCAGTCTTTCTATATAAAAAACTTCAGCTTTACAGTGTTGGGTAACTGTAAAGCTAGCAGTGACAAGTGAATTACACCATGACTTTTGCTATAGCTTGCTCAATATAACTATCAACTTTAAAAGAACTTCTGACCTTTCCTCACCAGATCTGTATCTTATCACTGTTGTGTCTCATTGTGGCCCTTATGGTAGAATATAAAAGGCAATAAACATTTTTGCAAGTTATATGTTCCTTATCAACTTTCTTTAAAAATGTAAATTCAGTTAATTTTTCCTCTTTTTTTTTTTTTTTTTTTTTTTTTTGGAGACAGAGTTTCACTCTTGTTGCTCAGGCTGGAATGCAATGGTGCGATCTCGGCTCACCGCAACCTCCGCCTCCTGGGTTGAAGCGATTCTTCTGGCTCAGACTCCGGAGTAACTGGGATTACAGGCATGTACCTCCACGCCCAGCTGACTTTTTGTATTTTTAGTAGAGACAGGGTTTCTCCATGTTGGTCAGGCTGGTCTTGAACTCCCGATCTCAGGTGATCTGCCTGCCTCAGCCTCCCAGAGTACTGGGACTACAGGCGTGAGCCACCATGCCCGGCTGGTTAATTTTTGGGAGGAAGACCACAGAAGTGAAGTGCTGTTCTTATTGTATCATAGCAAGTATAAATACAATCAATATTAATTATCACTGTTGATATTATCGTTGCTCACCTGGCAGAGATAGTGCTTATCCGATTTCTTCAATATAAACTTACTCTTTACCCTAGCCCTGCCCCTGCCTTTCCATACGGTAATTCTTGGAAAGAGGTCACTATGTGTAACCCATGTTTAAGGAATGAGGAGTTATGATCCATTTATTTAAGGGCTGAGTATGCCCATGAATTATTTTTCATGGTTTTACAAGAGAGATTTGCGTATTTACTATAATTTATTTATTCAATAATTTATATTATCATGAACTCATAAGTATTTATTTTATACTTTGTGTTACAGTCCAGTACTGATTTATTTCATTTGTCACATCACCCCAGCTTTGGCCATTGAGAACTGTCTCAGTTGGCCCTATTTCCCTTTGTCTTTCCCTCATTATTGTGCATTTCGCTCTGTTATTTTTTTCTTTATTTTTTCAAGAAGACCATTTTATTCTGGCACTAAAATATTTTTCAGTCCCATCTTGTGTATCCTTTACCCTGCCCTAGAATCAGTCATTTCTCCAAAAAGCTCTGTGCCCTTTAATTGGAGAGTGACATTAGAAACTAAGATCCAGGCACTAGATAATGCTGTTCTGGTGTGGCATTGCTCCAAGGTCCTCTTGGCTGACAGAGCAAGACAATGTGTTGATTCCAACCCTTACATTTACACATTCTTATCAATGTAACTATTAGTATCTACGTTGAGAATCATGTTTCTCACACTTGAAGTGTGAAGTTATAAGCAAGCAAGGGAGGATGCTGGAATGATCTAGGTGGTAATGGATTAGAGTTGAAGTCATTACTGGGAACCTATCCTCCCTTGCTTGTTTACAACTTCACACTTCAAGTGTGAGAAACATGATTCTCTAGATTGCCTCCATTTACCTAATTGTTAAATTTCAGTGTATGTGTGTAGCAGTTTCATAATCCTTAGCCTGTACCCAAGTGGGGAACAACATTTCCTACTAGAGTTTAGTGCGTACGTGCAGTTCTTTTGCATTTAGATTTACAGACTCCACTCATTTCCAGGTTACCTAAGTCAGTATCTTTTCCCTAATCTTTGACGAAATTATACTTTATACATTCTTAATAGAGTAGGAATCTTTTGTCACAATGATACATTTTAGAAGACAATTTGGTGGTCTTTTTTTTTCTTACAAATATAAACATAGTCTTAGCATGCTCTCTAGGAACTATGCTCCTAGGTATCGCACAGCTGATTTGAATGCTTATGTGTACACACGCACAAAATCTCGACACAAATATTTATAGCAGATTGACTCGAAATCAACAAAGAGTGAGAAACAACCAACTTCTGCCCAGAACACTGACAAATGTGTTCTTAAAGAGGCCAAACTTGAAAATATTTACTTTCTTTTCCATAGTTGACATTTTCTTCTGTATTTTGTCTGTATGCTGATTTCATGTTCTGAAAGTCAAGAAGCAGTATTTTACGTGAAAAACTGCCACAGAACAGTGAAATATAAGAAATACAGATGCACGCCACAAAGTGACAATCCTACTACAGGAAACACATTCCCACAACTTCTGGGCTCAACAGTACGCTGCTCAGACTGTTTACAAGGAGAGTTTTTGTATTTTCTTGTTTTTGTTCTGTATAGCTCATCTATAATTTTCTGGGCTTTCCCCCCCCCCACCCCCCGCTGATCCTTGGACTGCTGGCATGGATGTTCCCTTCTTCCTTGTATCATGCTGTCAACAGCATGGGCTGCGGAGCTGTGGATGGCACATCAAATGACTGGCAGAGGGAGCAGCAGGTGACGGTAGGAATATTTTTTCTACCATCACCTGAGATAGTAGGAAGTCAGCAGTCCCTGACAGTTGGATTCTGAGTATAACTCTTTTTATCAGTAGGCACCTCTATGTCATCCTTGAAAATGAGATGTAGTTATTCAGTAATGATAAAGTTGTCATGAGTGATTATCTTTCAGATTTAACCAAGTTAAAGTAATAACTCTATTCACTGCACACAAGTCTCACATGCAATTATACGATATCATGCCAGAAGCTTGAAGCACTAAGTAAATGATACCAAATCCTAGGCAGAATCTGAAAGCACTAAGTAAATGGTATCAGTCCCAAAATGATAGGTTCTTATGCACTAAAAATATTTTGTTAGAAATTTAAAACACACATGAACAAATACCAAGTGACACTCCCTGGACAAGAAGTGTACACACAATTGTCACATTAAACAATGCGCACATCTGGGCACCTTACATAAATACAATGGCTGTCTAAGAAAAGAAGTTCATGCTGGAGTGAAATCACTTTTATCTCCTGATCACCTTGTTGGGTTAGGCTGGTCACTTTTAGGAAGAGGTGTTTTGTTCTTAGCACAGATATACAAAGTTGGATATCACAACACAGAGTAAAGAGCAGATAAAGGAGGGAAACGAGGGAGGACCAGAACTCTTGGGTGTATCTGGAACGAGGTGTGGCCAAAACCATGTTGATTCCAACCTACATGGTCTTCCTGACCAGAGAACAGTATTAAAGAACAAAAACTTCTTAAATATATTTCTTTGTGACCAGAAAACATTATTAAAGAACATTATTAAAAAACAAAAATGTCTTCAATATATTCCTGTTTGTGTTGCCATACCATACAATTTCACTTTTCATTGCCCCCTCCACACAAAACTGGTAATTTTCTTACTTTAAAGAAAGTTTTATGAGGGCATTTCTCCCACTTCATGTGTGCTTATCTTTTGTGAAACCAAAACGTCTTGAGTTTTATGTATGACACACAGAGCAGTATTGCCACCACTGTAACAGAAGTCTAGGAGACAGAAGAGGCCATAGGAATAAAGAATGTTATATCACTTAAGAGACAGCTCTAGCTCTGTGGGTTTCACAATGGTAAAAGTATGTAAGTATCAACTGTGAGGCTTTAGAAAAGCAAAGTGGGGGCTGGGAGCGGTGGCTTATGCCTGTAGCCCCAGTACTGTGGGAGGTCGAGAGGGGCGGATCATGAAGTCAGGAGATGGAGGCCATCCTGGCTAACATGGTGAAACCCCGTCTCTACTAAAAATACAAAAAATTAGCCGGGTATGGTGGTGGGCACCTGTAGTCCCAGCTACTCAGGAGGCTGAGGCAGGAGAATGGCATGAACCCGGGGGATGGAGCTTGCAGTGAGCTGAGATGGTGCCAGGGCACTCCAGCCTGGGTGAGAGTGCAAGACTCTGTCTCAAAAAAAAAAAAAAAAAAAAAAAAAAAAAAAAAAATAGAGAAAAGAAAGAAAGAAAAAAAAGAGAAAAGTGGGGGACAGGGATTGGAAGGAGACGAACAGGCTTCCTGTTTTAAAGGTAATCTGAGCATATTGGTGTGAGAGCCCACTTTCCAGCTTCCCAAAACAACAGTGGGACTTAATTAATTCCAAGAGAACTTCTTGCTTTGACAAATGAATACATCACTAAAAGCCAAAGGTAAAAGAATACTAGAAAGCATTTTTAACGTGTCTAGCTGAATGCGTCTATTAGTCTATAGAAGAACAATACCTGCACTATATTACTGTAAGACTTCCAAAAAGAAAGTGATTTTGTGTTTGAGAAAGTTTAATACTGTCTTAGTCCATTTTGAGTTGCTATTAAGGAATACTTGAGGCTGGGTAGTTTATACAGAAATTAGGTTTCTTTGGCTCAGGTTCTGCAGAGAAGATGCTGAAGCAGGGCGCCAGCAACTACTCGGCTTCCGGGAAGGACGTTTGTTCCGCATCAAACTTTGATGGAGAAGGTCAAAGGGAAGCAGGCATATGGGAAGACGGATGACACGGGGGAAGATCCTCATTTTATAATAACCTCTCTTGGTGGAGCTAATCGATTCCCCTGAGAATCCAGTCCCACAAGGGCAAGAACTCAGTCACTACCACAAGAACGGCATCAAGACACTCATGAGAGATCTGCTTCCCTAACCCACATACTTCCTATTAGGCTACACCTCCCAACACCACCACACTGAGGATCAAATTTCAATGAGACTTGGTGGGGACCAACGAACCATACCTGAACCATAATAATGGCTAATTTCAATTCTTTATTAGATGCGTGGTAAGTTACTCTGCTAACATGACTTACACATCTGTCCTGTCCCCATTGCCCTGGTCATTAAATGAGTCCTTATCTTTATAAAATAGTTCAGTCTTCACAGGAGATGGAGCTGTTATGAAGATTAGTGATTCTCACTCTTGACAGCGAATGACTATCACTTTGGAAGGTTATAAAACACATTATGACCAGCACCTTTCCATCCTCATACCCACGTTCTCATTTACTTCATTTGAGCACAAGACCTAGACATTAATATTCTAGTAAAACAAAATCCTCCAAATGACTTAATGTAAACCCACTGTTAAACGGTGATCCTCAAATTTTAGCTTCCATCATTATCATTTGGAAGAGCTTTATAAATACTGATAACTGGATCCCACTTTTAGGATTTCTGACTCAGTATGTCTGGGCTAGGGCCTAAGAATTTGCATTTCTGGCAAATTTCTAGGTAATGTTAATGCTGTTAGTCCAGAGATCGTATTTTGAGAACAACTGATCTAAATTAATGCTTCAAACTCTAATATGATTATAGATCACCTGGCATCTTGTTAATATGCAAATTTTAAATCATAAATCTGGGCTGAGACCTAGTATTTTGCATTTTCAACAAATCCAATGGAATTAAATAGCTTGTATGAATGTTAATGGTCTATTTTTAATAAACATTGAGACATATAACATCACAAAAGCCAAAGGTAAAAGAATACTTGAAACCATTTTTAATGTGTCTAGCTGAATGCTTCTATTAGTCTATAGAAGAACAATACCTGCACTATGTTACTGTAAGACTTCCAAAAATAAAGTGATTTTGTGTTTGAGAAAGTTTAATAATAATAAAGTCAAACTACATTATTTACTGCAGTATTTCTCAGAAGTTTTAATGCATATTGCAAAAATCTTATAAGAAAATGTAATATGAAAAGTTGTAAAACTTTTTTCATCTACAAAATGTTTTGACCAAAACTCTGATTAATATTGCACCATACTCTAAATTACATGGAACCCAACTTGAGAAACATTAATATAGTGTTTTTACCTCCCTCAATCATCAGAGAGCTTGACTCTGCTTTCTACAACTAAGCAGAACGGTGTGTTTTTTCTTTTCTTTTCTGCACATTTAAAGAAGATGATTAGTTTTTGATTGTTGATAGGACTGACGAAGGTAAGAACAACACAACTTTCCAGGGAAAAGAACCCTTGCTGACATGCTCATTAGGGTTTTGGCTTTTTATCTTTATGTTTATATTCCAGGCATGTATTACACTTCCATAAAGTAGCTAAAATAATGTTAAGTGAATGATTAAATCACTATATATATAAATTACAGGGTTTGAAGGCTAGTTAATGAGATAATTAATGTGGCAGCAACTTCTAACTTCAAAACCTCTAAAATACTTGTTAATTAGTGTCACTATTGTTTTAATAATGTGAGTGATATTACCAGTATAAGTAATATCTTATTACTTATTACTTATACCAGTATAAGTAATTCTATTATACTGGTAGATAGAATTAACACGTGGATATGGAATTACACAAGTAGAGCTTTAGGCTTACACAAACAAGGTACAATCCATTGGCATGTAAAAGAGTTCATAGAAGTTGTCAAGCTCTTTCCATCATTGGAATTACCTCTTATTAATTAGCATGAATGAAACAGAAACATAGCATAGAATGGAACCCAAATGTCAACCGTTTTATCTATAATTATTTAGAAACAATATAAGATATTAAATGAAATATAAAAATATGATTTCATGAAGTTCTGTAAAATTACTAGTATTTCATCTTTTCCTCTGGTGAATGAGTTATATAGTGTCATATAGATCACAGAGCATGGAATTTTTGGTGTAGCATATTATATATTCATGTCTTTGCTAATAAAAGTCAACTGTCCTTTTACTTACAATTTGCATTAACAGCTCATCAATATAAACGAAATGATTTATTAAAATATTACTGAGTAGAGACTGAATGGCTCAGGGAATTGATTGGTAATGGGGTATGTAGTCTTTTATTTCTAGGTCACTGATTTGAATTACATCTTGGCAGAGAGTAGAGGCTATTCGGGACATATGGTGTATGGAATGGGGTGGTGCAGCCAGTCTCATTTTCATTAAGTGCTGTCCATTTAGATTTCACTATTTCAAGGAAACTGAACTTGACTCTAAAGCCTCTATCCGTGGATTCAAAACATCATTATACATACATGTGTAAAATAATTTATAAGAGAGGTTAATATCACTAAAAACACAAAAAATATTATCCACTGAAACATTCTTAATATAAAAATATTTTGCCTGACCTATGTGAGTAGGTTTAACATGCATGCAAATAAATATTTCATGATGATTTAGTTGAACATGCCCTTTTCAGGTTATTTTCTTCCTCATGTCTTCAGGAGATACATAGCTCCCTTGAAGTTAAATTTTCAGTATACATTTCTTCTAAGGTAACATTAAGATATTTTATAGAGTAAAATTTAAAATCCAATAAGAACCAGTTATAGATTAAAAGAATAGAATATTATCGCTAAGAAAAGCTAAGGAATCTTTTTAACTTTGTTTTATATGTAAGAGAAAGATGACAAATATGAAGCTGAAACTACTTCCCCAATATAGTACAGCTGCCCTGTGATATAGTACAGATGATCTGTGCTATAGCTGAACCATAATTTCCAGGCCAAAGCTCTTCTCACTACTTGTACTACCCCTTTTTAAAGATGGACTCCTAATTCAAACTGACAGCATTATTTCTCATTTTTCTAGGGTCAAGATGAAGCAATGAGAAAACAAGTAAAAAATGTTTACAAGAAAAATTTGATGATCTCATGATTATAACAGGGAATAAATATAAAATTTGTAGTTACTGTTTGTTAGAATAAGTGAATTTATCAAGGTTCTCAAATACAAGCTCAATAACAATTTCATGTTTATATATGAGAAACAGAAATTGAGAAAATGCTATTAAAAAAAAACAACCATTCAACAGCACAAATTTAACTACTTAGTAATAAATCTACCAAAGTATATGTAAGACCATACAGAAAATAGATAAATCATTACTGAGATACATTATACGATACCTAGATAAATGATGTCATGTACCTGGATTGAAAGGCTAAGTATTGTACAGTTGACATTTCTCTTCAAACAGATTTTTTTATTCAGGGCAATTTCAATCAAACCCCAGTTAATTTAGAGAAAAAGGAAAATAACATTCGTTTTAACATTTTACGGCAATTAATTAAGCCAAGTTAGGAGGCACAACAAAAAAATCAAATATTGACTTTTTAAAGCATGTACTTTAAAGTGAGTCCCGACTTAGAAATTTGCTTTAACTAATAAAATGTGAGCAGAAGTATACTCTCTGTTTGTCCTGAAGGGTAACAATTAAAGAGTAACAATGTCTGCCACAAACAATTGTATAATTTAGTTTGGATGACTGGAAGAGGGATGAAAGTGTATTCATATACGGCCGGGCGCGGTGGCTCAAGCCTGTGATCCCAGCACTTTGGGAGGCCGAGACAGGCGAATCACCAGGTCAGGAGATCGAGACCATCCTGGCTAACACGGTGAAACCCCGTCTCTACTAAAAAAACAAAAACTAGCCGGGCGTGGTGGCGGCGCCTGTAGTCCCAGCTACTCGGGAGGCTGAGGCAGGAGAATGGCGTGAACCTGGGAGGCGGAGCTTGCAGTGAGCTGAGATCCAGCCACTGTACTCCAGCCTGGGTGACAGCGAGACTCCATCTCAAAAAAAAAAAAAAAAAAAGTGTATTCATATCATCCCCATCTATAGATAGATGTACACAATGATATGTGATTTTTCTATTCTTTTAGCAGAGCAAATTTTTTAAGACACCCACTGAGACATACCAAGTTAGCAGGTAGATGAGGGCAAATGCCAATTTAACAGACACAAAATAATCTTTAGGAAAAAAACATAAGTCTTTATAACGAAGAGTGAGAAGACTTGAAATACAGTAATATAAAAGTCATGAAAAAGACTTTGAAATTATTACTGTATTATTCTAAAGAATTTGTTAATAATTTGATAAAGAATTTCTTTAAAGTCAGTTACTATATAAAAACTCAAAACTCTGATTTCATTCATTCTAAATGGTAGAGAGTTTCATTTTTTCTACAAAAAGTTATATTAAACTTAGTTTCCTTTTAATATCTCTATAAGCAAGACTAGTCCTTTTTATTACAGTACAAAAATGCCTAATGAATACACCCTTCAATCTTTGTATTAATTATACACTCTGTGTGTACTTACAGTTTCTAATTTGCAGAAAGAATTTTCTCCTTTATTTAGGTTTCTGAAGGGTATACATATTAGTATAACAGGCAACATACTGAGATGCTAATACCCTATATTCAGGGCATTCTCAATCCCCCACATCATGGTTGAACTATTTTTTAGACATATTTTTAATCATTCAAATTCTGTTAAAACAACTTCTGTCCAAGGAAGATAATATTCACATTGAGAAAAAACTTCTAAATATACACTCATTAAAAGGATATGCAAATGTATTTCAAGTACACTGATGAATATATCTTTTTCTAGAGTTCGTATTAGTTATCCAATGGCAAAGACTTAGATAATATGTCATCTCCAAAGGCAGAATCACTGTTAGTATATTAATCCCATCTTACCTATAATTATATAGATGTATTTTTGTGTATCCATTCTAATATAAGCTATGGAGTGACAATTTAAATATATTTTGTGCAAGACAACAAAATTCATAATTTTAGGAGATACAAGGACATATTAATTTTTCAATTCACAAATCTGAAAGAACAATTTATTTCATTCATTATTTACGTTATCCAATCTCTATGTTTTTTTACAATTCTGCTTTGTACATACGCTGAATTTCAAACTTTTATCTTTATTAAATAAAAGTAACACAGTTTTTATTAAGTCTCTTATTTAATCTCATTCTATACTTAATTTACCTTTATATCAAATGTGACAGTACAAAATATACTTTTTGGTTAACCATTTTATGATTAATTTTTACATTTTATTTTTTTATTTATAACCATGATTATACATAATTAAGAAAAGTCAAAAGTAGTAAAGTTAATGAATGAAAAATACAATATCCTCAACTAAACCTCCAGAATGTAACAATGAATATTACAAACTTCCTGACACCAGGCCCTCATTAAAAAGATTCTGGAATATTTCTTCTTTGGATTTTTAGAAAAAACTATAGTGGTTCCTAAACATTTATGATTTTTCTTTAAAAATGAGTTGTATTTACACATCAATAATAGAATTTTTGTTTGAGTTTGTTGTGATTTAGTTGCTATATCCTAGGAAGATTTTCAAAGGGAGAATAAAATTCTGACAAAACATCTTCCTGTATATCAATAGTTTTATATCACTTATGCCAACATTAAGACAACCTTTTAAAGTTTACAACAACTAATTGGCAGTTGGAGTGTGAGAAATAATCACAGACGTCAAGAAAAATTTTTAATCTTTGTGTACAGCATTTTAAAACATAGTTTTCTTTGAAAAAATATTCTAGATAAATACATTTCCTGGGTTGTTTTCTGTCCCCTCTTCCATACATAAGACCAACAAGAGCCTCTGACGTTTTTCACATGATAGGCTATCAAATTGGAAGAGACGTGAACTAAAGCTTGCTTTATGTTAACTGGGTATAATTAAAGGAACAAACTACTCAAAATTTCTATCTTTAAATGTCCATCAATGTGCATATACAATTAGAAAAACATGCACAAACACATGAAATGGCACCAGAAAGCATGTGTTAGAATTGAAAGAACTACTAAATTTGGAAGGAGTTTGTAAAAATCAGGATATCTGTAAGACTGGCAAAATAAACATATTCAGGGCTAATGAGAGCTGCCTCACATAAAATACCATATTTCTTCAGATCTAAGACGTTATTAATTGCAAAACGTCTTATTGTTTAACATTTGATTTATTGATTTTTATGATCATCGGGAAAGAAAAAATATTTGCTGTTTAAATCAATAAAATCAAAAGCATTGAAAATCAATAAAATCAAAAGCATTGATTTTATTGACCCAATCCAATTTCAAACATGGCAATATATGAAAATACACATGGCTTAAAACTAATGAAGTATGGTAATATGTAAATATATGAAGAACAAGAACAAAAAGCTTATTATTGCCCACAACTAGAAGAGAGGAAAGTCGCATTAGTATAAAAAAGGGGCACTGGAAAGAAACTCATATAAAAACTTTTTTAAATGTGTAATACCTACAAATGATTACCTAACATTAGATCCCAGCTGATGCTTTAGATAAACCTTTGAACTCAGCTTAATACAGTAGTCAGTGAGCCAAACATAGAAAATATAAAATAAAACTATTTGTCAACAGATGGAGTCCATCAGGTTGGTCCATTACGAGAAAAGAACGAGGAACTGATCAAGAAGTCCTTGTCCTAAACTATTCTAGCCCAATAAATTTCCATTTGCCTCTGTGCACTAACATAATTAGAATTCTTCCAGTATATATCGTCTTCATTAAGGACATTGTAAAAAGGTTTTTGTTATCTTCTTTGCAAAGCCTCACTTCAACAGATGTGTCCTCAAACCATTGGTCTAGGCAACAAGCAGCACAATATTTAGGGGTTTCACACCCTGCACAGAAATGTTTGTTGAGTTCTGAAAATATAAAAGTATCAAGTATTATATATGTCAACCTGGCCTCTGATTATTTATATGATATATAATTCTGCTAGCACACTCACCTCTGCAGGGAATTTTCAAGGCTGCCAGCCTTTCTACAGTTATTCACAACTGCCACTGGCAAGGGGAACAGGGAGGCTACCTGCTCAGCCCGCCGTGGAGTGCTAAGTTAGCTGTATGGATGCAGCTGTCTTCAGTACAACAGAGAGAAAAATGGAAAACCTCATCTGACCTTATGCTTATCCAACATCTGATTCAGTTTAGCAGAAATACTTCATAGGAAATAAATGCACACAGGAAATTTACAAACCTAATACTGTATCCCAGTGGAGTCATTCTCAACTGGTTAGAACCCAAGGAAAAGGAGAGTAATTAGCACAATTATAACACTCATAGAAACCAATTAGCACTTAAGTTAAGCAACCGTAATATGATTCTGTAATTGTCGTGATGGTTCTAAGTCAAATTAAAGCACTAATCCAAGCAATTCAATATTTGCTAGTGGACAAATATATTTTTTAGAAACAATTTTACTAACAGATGATGAATGAAGGGTCTTCACTCTTTTCTGTAAAAGATGAAGTAAATGTTAAGAATTAAATAACATGAATGTTAAAAACTAAATAACATTCAAGTTAGTCTTCTTTATCCCAAACAGGTTTTTTTTCAGTTCAATATTGCAAAAGTATTTTAATTGTTCCTTTAGCCATTCATTTCCAGTAAAAAAAATAAAAATAAATAAAAAATAAAATTACCCCAATGCATTATTACTTGAATCTTGAAAAATAAGAACAATCTGAACATTTTCAAGTAAATACTTTAGCACAGAGAGTGATATATTTCTTTCCACTCTTTGCCAGTGGCTTCATTTAAAAGTCCTATTAAATATTCTTCTTGTCTGCTATCTTTCTCCAAGCTCTATATTCTTTCCAGATCTTGAATACTTACTGAGAAGCAAAAATGTGGTTTTATTTCAGTAGATGAATATGAGGGAGAATAGATAAAATGTGTTTGCAAAATGGATACAAAGATGACAGAAAAGACAGAGTTGCCAGATAAAACATAGGATGGCCAGTTAAGTTTGAATTTCAGATAAACAACAAAACATACGTTCGTATAATTATGTCTCAAATTTTGCATAGGATGTACTTATGATAACAATATTTTTTCACCAAAATTCAAATTTAGCTGAGTATCTGTATTTTTATTTCTTGTTCTTTCTTTCTTTTTTTAAGGTAGAGTTTTACTCTTGTCACCTAGGCTGAAGTGCAATGCAACCTCTGCCTCCCAGGTTCAAGTGATTCTCCTGCCTCAGCCTCCAAATTAGCTGGGATTACAGGCACGTGCCACCACACCCAGCTAATTTTGTATTTTTCATAGAGACGGAATTTCACCATGTTGGCCAGGCTGGTCTTGAACTCCTGACCTCAGGTGATCTTTCTGCCTCAGCCTCCCAAAGCGATTATAGGCGTGAGCCCTACACCTAGCCTTTTTTGCTAATTTTTTAAAACTGTATATAGCAGTAAACTAAAAGAGTATTTACAGTGGAATTCCTAAGGTCAGGTTTCCTTCAAGGTGCTTATATGTTCTTTTCATTTTCAATCCTCTTATTCTTGGATTTATAATACTAGAGAGAATTCATTTTACCAGAGTAATTTTTGTTCACATCTGCAAAATTATAAGATTGAGAAATAAATCAAGTAGGATATTAATTTCACTTTGAAATAGTTAAATTCACATGTCTCCTGAATATCATGGGCTTTCTGTCTATAAATCAATAAGTTATCCCAGTGTGAACTGGGATGATTAAAGACTCCAAACATCCTCTGGATATTCCCAAACTTTTATGATTGTGCTTCAGGTCTTCAAAACAATTTACCTATTTTGGTTCTATCTCACGTGGTTTTTTACAAGAAAAATCATAACAGAAATGGATATCACAAATTTTATAAATTTAACAGAAAATGCATAGTGTCACAATGGATCCAATATATTACACAACGCGTAACGCTTGACCAGCTAGCCCACTCACTTCCGGCCTGGTATCAAATTTCTTTTCAACAGATGTCATCCCATTTTCGTTCTAGTGTTTTTTATTTGTTTTGTTTTGTTTTGTTTTGTTTCAACTGGACTGGTCTAGTCCTCTTTCCCTACATTTCCCTCAGTAATTATGGGATTTTTTTTAAATAAAACTTTGTCTATAATTATTCTCCAGGAGGAAAAGCAATCCATAGTTTTCTAAATTTGATACACAGAGTTTTTACTCAAGTGACGTGTGAGAAAATAATGCACAACATTTATTTGTAACACCTGGCACTCCACTAACTCATGGCTCAAACACATTTTGTTACTTTTCCCTTCTATGGAATTGAGAGGAAGAGGAATATGAGGAATGGGAGGAAGAAAAAGAGATGCCATCTTTGGGATTATCAAATGGAAAGAAACATGTAATCTTTGGGAACCTTTCACATTAGCGTATCTTCAATGGAATGGTAACAGGAAGTCCATGGCAAAATTTAAAAATTTGAGGCTGTATGTAGTTTACAAAGCCAAATCCTGATGATATTTTTGTCTCTTCCTCACTTCTGATGTTTTTTCTTGCAGCATTTCAGTAGCAAGTCTAAACATGGCTCAAAATCTGCTCACCAACTGCTGGCACTGCACTCTCTATGATTATCTCTAGCATGTTAAGTTTGTTACCCTGAAAGCTCACATTCCTCAGTGTTAACATTTGGAAGAGAGCTGCCAGGCCCAACAAGAACAAAGACGTACAGGCAAGCAGCTAGCTGGGCATATAGGACATTCTGTGGTGGTACATGCAGGCATATGAATCAAACCTGATAAGCCTAAAAGCTTGGTTGGTAGTTGGGTTACTTTGAGGTTAAACCTCTGCATATGCATGATGAACCTGGCAACATCATTTTTCATGAATTTTATATAGATTCAAATTCTAATGCACTACATGCAATTTGTCATTTATAATGACATGTTGACATGACATCTCAAATGAAAGTATTGGTACATGCTTCCATGGAGAATTAGCAGACTTGAGAGATTCCAGGGTTTTCAAGGTTATCAAACAAATGTTTGCTTACTTTGGGATATGGACTGGACAAGAGAAATCTACTTCGCATGCTCTAGGGCAGTGTTTCTCACCCTGACACTGTTGACAGTTGGGGTTGATTAACACTTGTTATGGCAGCCTGTCCTGTACATCATAGGATGTTTAGAAATATCTCGTTTCTACCCACTGAATGCCAGCAGCAACACTCCCACAGTCTCATGAAAGTGTGACAATCAAAAATATCTCCAGTCTCTGCTAAATGTCCCTGACAGTGGGGAACAAAATTGCCCCAGGCTAACAATCTCTGGTCTAGAAAATGAACAACATAAATTATTTATTTTATTTAAAACTTTTAAATATACTTCATTTTTTAGAGAAGTTTTGATTCAAAACAATATTTAGCTGAATGAAGTTACTTACAGAGATTTTCCCTGCACTCACATCTGCACATCTTTGCTTGTTATCACTGGAGAGGTATCTCATATATTGTTATGGTTGATGAGCCTACACTGATATTATCATGTGAGCAAAGTCCACAGTTTAAATTAAGGTTCGCACTTGGTGTTGTGTAATTCTATGAATTTTAACAAATGTGTAATGACAGTATCCATCAATATGGTATAATACAGAGTAGTTTCACTTCCCCGAGCATACATTTGTGTTCCTCCTATTCATCTCTTCCTTCCCCTAACACTTGGAAACTACTGATCCTTTCACTGTCTCCATAACTTTGTCTTTTCTAGAATGTCATATAGTTGGAATCATGCAGTGTGCTGCTTTTTCAGATTGACTTCTTTTACTTAGTAATATGCATTTGAGTTTCCTCCATGTCTTCTCATAATTTGACAGCTCATTTCTTTTTAGCACTGAATAAAGCTCCATTGAATGGCAGAACTCCAATTTATCTGCTCACTGATGAAGGACATCTTCGTTGCTTCCAAGTTTTACAATTATGAATGAAGCTGCTGTAAACATTTGTGAGGTTTCTGTATGGACATGCTTTCAACTCATTTGGGTAAATAACAAGTGGTGTAATTGCTGGAACATACGGTAAGAGTGTGTTTAATTTTATAATAAACTGCTAATCTGCCTTTCAAAGTGTCCGCACCATTTTGCATTTGTACCAGCAGTGAAGAGTTTCTGTTGCTCCACATTCTCACCAACATTTGGTATTGTCAATGTTTTGTATTTTCAACATTTTAACAGCTGTATAGGGGTATCTTATTGTTGTTTCAGTTTGCAACTCCCTAATGGCATATGATGTGGAGTATCGTTTCATGTGCTTATTTGCATTTTGTATGTCTTCTTTGGCAAGGTGTCTCTTCAAATCTTCTGTTCACTTTTTATTAGTTGTGTTGTTCATTTTCTTATTGAATTTATGAGTTCCGTGTATATTTTAGATAACAATACCAAATACATTTGTGCAAATATTTTTCCTTAGTGTGTGGCCTGTCTTCTCATTTTCTTGACAATGTCTTTAGCAGAGCAGGTTTTTAATTTTAATGAAGTGCAGCTTCTCAATTTTTTTCCTACATGATTTGTACCTTCAGTGTTGTATTAAAAAGTCATCAGTATACTCAAGTATGTCTCGGCTTCCTCATATATTATCTTCTGGGAGTTCTGCAGTTTTGCATTTGACTTTTAGATCTGTGATCCATTTGACTTAATTTTTGTGGAGAGTGTGAGGCCTGTGTGTAGCTTTTTTTTTTTTTTTTTTTTTTTTTTTTTTTTTTTGACATGTGGATATCTAGTTATTTCAACGCTATTTGTTAAGACTACGTTTACTGCACTGTGTTGTCATTGGTCTTTCGTCAAACATAAATCAACTATATTTACATGGGTCTATTTGCAGGCTTTCTATTCTTTTTGATTGAACCATTTGTCTGTTCTTTCACCAATACCATATTGTCTTGATTACTGTAGCTTTATAGTAAGTCTTAAAGTTGGGTAGTGTTTATTCTCCTTCATATTCTGCTGGCTGCTTGGAGTTTCTTGACAGTCCATATAAACTTTAAAATAGTTTGTTGATATTCACAAAACCACTTACTAGGATTTTGATTGAGATTACATAGAATCTGTAGATTAAGTTTGGAAGAATTGACATCTTGACAATATTGAAACCTCCTATTCCTAAACACAGAATATCTTTTCATTGATTTAGTTCCTTGATTTTTCTCCATCGGTTTTGTAATTACCTAAATTGTATTAGATTTATACCTAAGTATACATTTACAACTAATCTGAGTCTATTCTGACATAACACCATACCTCTTCATAAATAATACGAGTAGTTTTTAGTAAAAAATATTCCTAATTCCACCATTCCTTGTGTCAGAACTTAGCAATTCCTAACTATTCCTTGAATCACTCATTTTTCACTGTCCTTCATTTTGCTTACACATAAGCATACATAATTGATCACATTGTTGCTACTATTATTTTGAATACACTGTTATCTGTTAGATCAATTAAGAATAAGAAAATAAACTTAATTATTTTACCTTCACTTCTCCCTTCTCTGGTGATCTTCTTTTCTTTAGGTAGATCCACTTTACTAATTTATATTTCATCCTTCTGTTTGAAGAACGTTTAAGATTTCTTGCAAGGCATGTCTACTAGTCACAAATTCTCTCAATTTTTGTTTGTCTAGGAAAGTTTTTATTTTCAAACTACAATTTTGCAGGGTACAGATCTTGAGATTGGTGGTTTTCTACTCTCAATACTTTAAATATTTCTATCAATTCTCCTTTTGTTTGCATAGATTCTGAGGAAAAGTCACATGTAATTTATAATTTTGCTACTCTATAGGTAGCGTGTACTCCCCAATCCCCTTTCTAGCCTTCTTTAATTTTTTAAATTCTTTTACTTTCTGCAATTTGAATAAAATACACTTAGGCATATTTTTCTTTTTCCTTTTTGCATTAAACTACTTGGTGTTCTCTGCGTTTCTTGGATCTGTGGTTTTATGTCTGACATTAATTTAGGGAAATTCCTAGTCATTATTACTTCAAATATTGTTTCTGTTTCTCTCTTTCTTTTCTTTCTGGTATTCACTTTACATATATGTTATATCACTTGTACTTGCCCCATAGTTCTTAGATATACTTTATTATTTATCCAGTCCTTTTTCTTCTCGCTTTTCCATATTTGAAGTTTCCATTGACATCTCAAGCTCAGAGATTTCAGTCTACTCATAAGCCTATCAAAGGCATTCTTCATTTTTTGTTACAATGTTTTGATCTCTAGCATTTAATTTGGATTCTTTTTTAGAATTCCCATCTCTCAGCTAACATTGCATATCTATTCTTGCATGTTGTCTATTTTGTCCAGTAAAGTCCTTAGCATATTAAAAATAACTGCTTTAAATTACTAGGCTGATAATTCCAGCATTCCTGCCATGTCCGAATCTAGTTCCAAAGCTTACTCTATCTCTTTAAACTGTGATTTTCACCTTTTAATATACCTTGTGATATTTTTCTTGATAGTCAGATATGATGCACTGGGTAAAAAGAACTGTAGTAAATAGGCCTTTAGTAATGTTGTGGTAATGTTAAGGGGGAATGGGAAGCATTCTATAGTCCTATAATTTGGTTTCAATTTTTTAATAAGCCTGTGCCTTTGGACTATGAACTTTACATACGATTCTCAGCATCCTCCTCCACTCCCTGTTAGTAGGCAGGGTGACTGCAGAGAGCTGGAGTTGGGTATTTCCCTCCTGATCAGTTAGGCTCTTTAAAAAATCTAATACTTTAGGCTGAGGTAAAAGAGTGTCTTGAGGGCGGATCTTGTTAGGAAGAAAATAGTGCTCTGGCATATTTCAGTGTTTTTATTACCCCTACTCCTGCAGGAAGGAAGTTTTCTCTGACATTTACTGTGACAACATGAGCACTTTGAGGTAAAACTCACACAAGTTTGCAGGCTCCAGTAAGTTGTGATTCTGCTCCAGTAGGTCGTGATTCTCTGTATTCACTCTGCAATTTTGATGGCAGTGGTTTGCTATATTACCTCACTTCTCTGGCAGATGCAAGAAGAGTTGTCAATTTTTCACTGTGTTCAGCTTTTTACTTATTAGGACAGATTGGCAACTTCCAAGCTGGAAACCAGAAGTTCCATGCCAGACTGGAAACCAGAAGTTAAGGTTACAATTTTGTGTGTGTATGTGTGTGTGTGTGCGTTCATTTATATGTTTTACAACACAAATTTCTCCTTCCTTCTTTCCCATAATATAATCTATATGAAACATGAATTAAAGTCATTATAATGTCTTTCAGTTTAGGCAGGAAATATATTTTTCTTTACTATTTCATAAAAAACTACTTTTTTCCTGGTGAAGAGAATTAAGCTTTGTTTACTGATGTCCTAAATAATTTAAATTACTATACTTTACAAACATTAGTTAATTTATACTCATACTGTGAAGAAAATATATGTTATTAAAGCATTTTTAGTAACATAAAATGCTAAAAGATTAGGTGCATTGTTCAGTATGGAATCTATGTATGCCATTTTATTTTTAAAAAGTTATAAAATTACTCAATGCTTTCCAGAGTTGAATTTGATAGTATCACAGAATTTTAGTAACAACCAGAAAATAGGATAGGACATATTCAGTAAATATGAATGAATATAAAAATTATTTTAAATGATATTTAACAAAATGCTGACTGAAGTAACCTCAATATTTTAATTACATCAAAGAGTATAATTAGAATTTGACCTAGTGCTTATTTGCTTATTCTTTTTTTTCCCCAATTATATCCATGATTTTAGGGTCCCAAGTTCATTTATAGGTATTCACAAGCAACAAAATGTATAGGCCGTTATCTATGCTGAGAAAATTATAATTGCTTTTAACTAAATTTTGCGTCACCTTTGTTTTTCACAAACTTATGAAAAAAAGAACATTTTTCTTGTAAAGGCATGTCAGCCAATACATTTGTTTTATCTAGATTAAAACTTTATAAGGTTGGTATTTCTGGTTTTTAAAGTTTTTCTCCAAAAAGTTTTAAAAAGAAATGTATTTAAAATTATTGAAAAGCCTCTGTTTAAAATGATTTTTCTATATTTTTCTATAAAGAATACCAGAGAAACTTATGCCACATAACTGTTCAAATTACAACAGAAAATTAAAAGAATATAAGAAGAAAACATTGATTAGTGCTCACTTAAGAAGTTCCTGACAGACCAACACTAAAATATAATGAGAGTTTAAAATGATGAATCTTTTTATTTTTACAAGGGCGTTTAGAGTGTCATCTAAATATGCTCCAGGCTAAATGATGAGAACACATGGACACATAGAGGTGGAAAACACACTGGGGCCTAGCAGAAGGTGGAAGATGGGAAGAGGGAGAGGCTCAGGGAAACAAAGTAATGGGTGCTAGGCTTAGTACCTGGATGATGACATCAGCTGTACAACCAACCTACATGACACAAGTTCACCTATATAATAAACTTGGAACATGTACCCCTGAACCACAAATAAAAGTTAAATTAAAAAATAAATAAATAAAAATAAAAGAAATGCAAAAAGTATTTTAAAAACCTGCTCCAGAATAAAATGGTTGGTGCTTCTGTTTGACAGTTATTTATTTAGCCAAATATATACTGCTCTAAAGATTTAAATAATAGTTGATTAAAACATAAGTAAATGTATTTTTATAAAGTAAAATTGTAAAAAGTCTGTGATTCCATATGTTAGACTAATAACTGCATATCTATTTCCAAGATGTCTTTAGTGTAGCTTATAAACATATATGTAGCAGTTTTCACAGTCCTTACTTTATGAACCCTTTCTTATAAAATGTCACAACCATTTTTAAGTCATCTAAAAATGGTGACATATGTTCTCTATGGAGCTTTAAAATACAAGATGTTAATTTTTTATGTAAGGCACTAATATTTAGGCACAAAAGCAAAATAACCGTTGTTCACTTTTGCCTAATGCAGCTATATGAGGGAGTGAGTCTAAATTGTCTATGCAAAATTCTCATTAATGTGATTACGATAATTAAAAAATGTGATTCTGGAAAACAGGAAAGAGCAACATCTATTCACTAGAATATTTAACAACATGATCATCTTCTTAGCGTGCCCAATAAGCATATAATAAAATTTGAAATTAATTTCAGGTTAAGAAGATCCAGTGTGAAAATACTAATTGTATTAGTTTTCCATTGTTTTCTAACAAATTTCCACAACCATGGAGCGTTAAATGGCTTAAAACAGCATCCATTTATTAGGATGAGTTCTGTGAACCAGATATCTAAAGAAGAGCACAGCTGAGTTTTTGCTGACAGTCTTACAAGGCTAAAATCAAGTTGTCCATGAGATATTATTTATTTTTGAAGACTCAAGGGAATCATTTTTTCCCCAACTCATTCAGATCATTGGCTAAATTCAGTTCCTTGCAGTTGTAGAATTGAGATTTCCAATTACTTGCAGGCTAGCAGCTGAGAGTCATTACTGAATTCTATAGACTGGTCTCAGTCATTGTCATGTGGCCCCTCCATCTTCAAGGCATGCCAATGGAGAATCTTCTTCATGTAATCTCTCTTATGCTCTGAGGTTCTTCTCCAGGAAGAGTCTTTTGAAGGTTCACCTGAGAGTTCAGGTATACCCAAAATAACCTCTGTTTCTTAAAGTCCCTATACCATATAGCATAACTTAATGACCGGTGTGACCAGCCCATTGTATTGTCAAATTCCAGTAATTACACAGGGACCATGCACCAGGAAGTGGGATCTTTGAAGCAATCATAGAATTATGTCTACTACGCTGGTTGAGAGCAAATAAAATGGAGAACAATTATAATAAAATACTACACCAAAAATCCTATTATGAACACGCATACACACAAACACACAATCACTGAAAATAATTAGTTCAAAAAGTTCACAGTATGCCTGTAGTCCCAGCTACTTAGGAGGCTGAGGCAGGGGGATCATTTGAGCCCAGGAGTTTGGAACCAGCATGGGAAACGTAGGGAGAACTGATCTCTAAAAACATTAAATTAAAAATGTTAAAAATGGCCTGAAAGTCAAAAAGAAAAGTTCACAGTTCTTATCTGCAAGTGACATAATTTTTTTGTTTTCCTATTTCATTACAATGATTTTATACTTTAACTGTATAAATTAAATAAGCATTACTTTATTAAAACCTTTCTTCCAATATTATTGTGGACATTTTTGGTCTTATCATATCATTGCATTTACACAAGTTGACTTTTGTTTAAGAAAAATAAAATACTCTTAATTCCATTAGTAGAGGAAAGCCCATTTGGGGAGTTTAATATATTAATGCAGACTATCCATATTTACATATTTTTAAAAAGTTATAGTTTCATTTTGATTTAATGAAAGAGAAGGCATTAATGTTATATAACTACAATGATAATGTAGTTATCATTATCTACATGTAATTATTGACTTCTAAAGTCATACATGTAATATTGACTTCTAAAGCATACATTTAAAAATACATATAATAGAAAAGAAAATACTGCTTCCAAAATGGCCTTTTTAGTGAATCTTAATTTTCATATTTGGTTTTAGTGTATTTCTGTCTATTTACCTCTCTGTTATGTCTATCATTCATTCTGATTTTTATGAAACCCAAGGTTGACTTCATTCTGCCAACCACATTGCTTCTGTTGGCTTCCTCCACCTATTAGATAGCATATGTTCAGGAAATTAAACCTCATCGTCCATTTAACTATAGGGAAACTATTAGAAAGGCAGAAATGGGTTGAAATCATATTGCTGTGTAAGCCCAAATACAAGTGACTTTTCTTTATACACTATAATTAATTATGTATACTAGTGCCACTAAACAGATTTTAAACTGTGTTTCTATGTCATAATATATTCATTACAATTCAAAGATTGTACTTTTTCTTTTCATTTTCACTCTATGATTTGTTTTCAGAATTCTCTACCATTACAAATAAACAAGAAAACAAACAAACCTCACTCAGTAATGAACTAGAAAAGAAAATAAGTCTTAAGTGTCATTAGTGAATAATATTATTTGAACTGTTTTGAGGAAGAATTTTTTTCCTAAAACCATAAGCATAACAAAGCATGGATATCAAAAGATACTTGCTTAAAATAAAGATGGATAAAGAAGAAATTGTTAGTAAAGCCAGTTTTACTGATCATTTTATGGGGGATGAGGGACTATCTATTCTATAAATAAAGGAATAGCAAGCTAATTACTAATCCTTGCTTGTTAAAGTATAAAAACACTACAAAAGGTAATTCATTGTTTTCATTACCAAAGATTGCTTCCTAATTACCTAGTTATTCCTAATTGAGGAGGAACCAAACAGGAGAAAAAAATGGAGAACACCCTTATACATTAACAAGAGTGTGCTATAACAAAGTATGTTTTTTTCTTTAATGTGTATTTCTCAGTAATATCATATGAGTGAAAATGTCCACTATAAAATATGCTCATAGAAAGCTTTCAGATAGTTAAATTGAATAACTACAAATCTGCTTTATATAAATTACATGCATGTAAAAAATATAAAATATTATCTAATGTAAATAGATGACTGGTAAGCAGATTTATTCATGTATTTAGTAATGAGATTTTATTTTGTTAAATTTGCTATTCTTTTATTATTTTATAGCTCACCTGCTATGTCATTGGCACAATTTTTAATTGTCTTACCGTTTAAAATTTGTTTTAAATTTAAATCTGTTATGAAATATTTATCTCTACTCCAGTTGGTAAATGGATGTCAATCTTACAGTAGTTCTAACTATTCAGGGTACAGATTGGATTTGATAATTGTAATATCTATGTTTCCAGCAAATGTTTCAGAAATTTCATTTGTGTATTTATAAAATGGCTTCTCAGATTATCTCAAATCAGATGTTGAGATTTCAAATTCTGCTTTGGTAAATTAAACATTATTATTTTAATTTAAAAAGAAATATTTTTCTTTGTTCTCATTATTTTAATTAGTTTAATCTGCAAACAGTTATTCCACTGCATTATATTTATCTATGAATACAATTACTACTTTATTACTTTGAGTGTTTTTTTTTTTAGTGATGACAGTTAATAATAATTTTAAATCTGAAACATGCATAAATAAATGAGAGCCATATTTCTGGTCTTACACATCTGTCTTCCATCTTAGATCTGACAGGCTGAATGGCCATGCTTAGAAAATGGTTCGATATTCTTTTGTCTTACTCACTTCTCTTCTCTCTCTGCCTGCCTCCTGCAAGCATCAAGACCTACATGCAACGTATAGCACCTTTTTCACTTCCTCTACTCCAAAACCATTATGACAGTGAATAAAATAGTTCTACCAGTCTAATGTCTCTCAAACATTTCTATTTCTTATTCTCTACTTTCACCCAGGAACAACCTCTTGAGGTCCACTCTTGCAGATTCAAGTCAACTTCTAACTTCAGATTTTGCCACTGCAGTATCTTTCATATGCTACCTTACAATTCTAAAAGACAACTTTAGCACTGGTCTTCAGCCCATTAGCACAAGTATGCTTACAGAGCATGAGCTAGTGCCTTGACCCTATTTCAAAATTATCATGATTTGTACTGTCGTCTAAGTTGAAGAAAAAAATATTTTTCTGTTGGTAATAATCTTTGACATATTCATCCTCATCATTTCAAATTTTTTATGTAAGGAATTATATGGTGAATTCACTACTTAGGAAATCAAATATAGTATTATTTAACAGACTTGCAACTTTTCACACATTTTATAAGGAAGTGAGGCTTTTTCTCTCTCTATATGTATTAATCGATATAATTTTAGAAGCACTTACAGAATTTGCAGGGAAATCACTCTTCTGAATATTCAATACTTGTTACTAGGTTTTATTACGTTTGCAACAAATTTTAAATTTCATAAGAGATTCTGATAATAAAATACACAAAATTATTATAGGTAGGAAAAGGAAAAAATAGTACTTTAAACTGAATACATGTATTAACAGAGAAGAACATCACTCATTGAAAATATTTAGAATCTAAGATTTTTGTAGTGGTAAAGAAGCACTGACTTATGAGTCTGAAGAAATGATTTGTAATGCTGGTTGTTTTACTAATTAGGCCTAGTGCTGAGTAATTTACTTAGTCTGTTTTCAGGAAAACAATATCTAAATTGAGGGTAAATTAGACAAGATAATCTCTGTTTTGGTCTGATATATCACACACATACGTGTGTGCACATGTGACGGACACACACACACTCCACACACATTTCTGAGAGGAGCATCAGGTAGTCTATTGTATCCTTAAAAAGGCAAGGTACAGTGACAGAGGAGCTGGAGCAGACACTTGCTTTCCTGATTTGACTTCGAATGTGAGGTTTTGATTTTTGCCCTATGCCTCAATCACAGTAAGAAACAGAATCAAGTAAGGAAACTGTATCTACGCTGCTGTAAATGTTAGCGGGGCGCGGTGGCTCACGCCTGTAATCCCAGCACTTTGGGAGGCCGAGACGGGCGGATCACGAGGTCAGGAGATCGAGACCATCCTGGCTCGAAACTTTAGCTCGAAACTTTAAAAGAAACATGGTGAAACCCCGTCTCTACTAAAAATACAAAAAACTAGCCGGGCGCGGTGGCGGCGCCTGTAGTCCCAGCTACTCGGGAGGCTGAGGCAGGAGAATGGCGTAAACCCGGGAGGCGGAGCTTGCAGTGAGCCAAGATCGCGCCACTGCACTCCAGCCTGGGTGACAGAGCAAGATTCCGTCTAAAAAAAAAAAGAAAGGGATGTTGCATTTTATAACATTCTAAAATTATGAAATTTAGCTTTTATATAAACAAGTATTAATAGCCATTTTCTAGTGTTAACATTGCTATGACACTTTGGGAAATTATTGTATGTAGAGGGATGAAAGTACAGAATAGGTACTCAGTATTCACCATTAAAATAGCGTGTAAATAATTTAGAATTACTAGCAGCCTGTAAAAGTTAATTCCAAAAGATTTTTATATAGCTAGTTTAGTTCTTTTATTTTAACATATAATTAATAAATGTCTTTTTATTCCTAAATAACTATTGTCATAATTTTTATGACAATAATTTTTTGACCAATTATATCCCAATATATTTCTTCCATTATAATAAATCCTTGTCAGTTAACTTAATTTAGAATACTTTTGTTTAAAGTTTCACTGCAAGGTTCATATGCTTCCAGATTATTTTTACTTACCCATATAATATGAAGCAAAATTGAAGGAGAAGTTATATTTGAAATTACAATATAATTCAGGGACTAAGTGTAAAATCAGCTTATTCATTTATTTGTTTACTCACTTATTTATTTACAAAGTTCTTCAATAAAACTTACTTTCTAGATAGATAACCAATCAATACAATTTTTACAAATAAATAAGTACATTTTATATGTAGCATTTTAGAAGACATATTGTCTTCGTTGATTTCGGCTGAAATATAAAGTACCATAGAAATTTATTGCTCATGGTTGTGGAGACTGGCAAACACAAAATTCAGATGCCAGCAAATATGGTTTCTAGTGACAGCCGATTTCCTAATTCATAGATTATGCTTTCTTTCGCTATGTCCTCACATGATAGAAAGGGTAAGTGAGTCTATTGGGTCTATTTATTTATTTATTCATTCACTCACTCATTAATTCATTTATTCATTATGAGATATGGTCTCACTCTGTTGTCCCAGCTGGTCTACTCCTGGTCTCAAGCAATCCTTGCATATTAGCTTCCTGAGTAATGAGGATTACAGGTCCATGCTATGCCACTGTGTCCACATGGGCCATTTTATAAGGGCAATGATTCCATTCATGAAGGCTCTGCATTCATGACTTAATCATCTCCCAAAAGACCAGCCTCCTAATATTATTGGTTTGGACATTAAGATTTCAAGATATAAATTATATGGGGATAAAAGCATTCTGACTATAGCATATACATTTTGGAACAATCAGAGCAGAGTAAAGAGTACCAAGAGTGCTAGCACCTGGGAAGTTATTATTTACACTTTGTTTTAAAAATGTAATTAAAATAACAAGTATTTTCTATGGAAATATCAGTTTTTTGGGAACAAATATTTTTATTGAGTTGTCATTTAATTTACTCCTGTTTTATTCATAATGTTATACAGTGAGAAATCCAAGAAAATAGGACAGAGAGCAAGAGGGTGAACAGAATGAAATAGCGTCTCAAAACCCCTTTCCAACACAGGCAAACACTGATTAAATTAAATATAGCAATTCTTTATTTAACACCATTGATAGCTTCTTGGAAACTGAAACTTTAAAAGAAACAATATGCAACATGTCCTCAAATGATATCTTTTTCTTCAACTTCATTTTCTATAACACTCATGAAAAACAAGTACTTATGTTATACATTGTATCACTTAAAGTCACAATGTCTAAGAACCTACTGATAATATTAAGTGAGGATTTATTTTCTATTATGCAGTTAGTATGTAATTCACTAAAATGGAGAGGTATAAACAAGTTCATTATTTAGGTATGCATGTTTGAGTTTAGAGAACTAATTTTAAACAAAATAATTTTTTGGTGAAAAATACTTTCCATGAGAATTATTTATGATTATTAGTTTCTTGATAGAATGGATCACCAAAGGTAAAAATTTTAAATTTTATATTCCAATATATCTAGAATCCTTTAGCTAGCATATGATCAAATATATGCTTTTTAGTAAATATAACAATACTACTCTGAATTATGGAGCCTAATAATAATACTAGATAATGGGAGAAAAATAAAGGAAAGAATAAAAAACAAAAACAATTTAGCAATGTCTTTATCTGTTTTGTATTACTACAACAGCACCTGAGATTGGGTAGTTTATAAACAATAGAATTTTATTTGGCTCATGGTTCTAGAGGCTGAGAAGTCCAAGAGCATGGCCCCAGCACCTGCTGATGGCTTTCATGCTGCATCATTCTGTGGTGAAAGATAAAAGAGCAACAGAGTGAGAGGTCAAACTTTTATAACAAGCCACTTACATGATAACTAATTCACTCTCATGACAACATTAATCTGTTTGTGAGGGTAGAGCCCTCATAAATTAATCACCTCTTATTAGGTCCTAGCTCCCAGGACTGTTACGTTGAGGTTAAGTTTCCAATACATGAACTTTGGGGGACACATTTAAACCACAGTAAGAAATCCATAAGAAATTTTAATTATTTAAATGAATTTACTTCCTTTTGGTATCTGGTATCTATTAAAGAGGAATAAATATGTAATGCTTTATAATGCATAAAACATTAACATTCTGGCCAAAGAACTTCAAATATCAAATTAATTGTTGCTCCAAAAGGCAGCACATTGAAAGAAAAAAAAAAAACAAAACTATCTTCCCGTAACTCTGATGAAATAATGGTTGGCCTCCTCAGACATCTGTACCTAGCTTTGTTTAGAAATTTGATGCTCTTACAAAAAAGATAGAACTCAAGATCATTAAAAGAAGATTTAATGGAAGTTAAAGTATCTTCTTTAAATCAAGTAAGGCTTTTGCAGAATCATAAGTCATGTTAGTGGAGGCAGCTATAACATCAATATTTTGGTTGTCAACTTAAAAATGTTGAACAGATTACTATTGGAAAAAAGTTATTTAAGGAGCTGTGTTAAACCAAGTGCTTTCTTTCAGAAGAATGGGTGGAAGAATAACAAGTTATAATTTGGGAGTTGAGAGATAAAATTTTAGCTAATAAAAAGTATATATGTAAGATATAATGAGGATTTAATTATCAAAGGTTTCAATAGCTTAAATATTAATTTTATAGGAAAATCAATTTGTCTCTGGAATAATTTCTGATACATTTGGCATTCAATAAATAAACATCACAAGTGAAAATTTTACTGTTCAAAAGCTGAATTCCTTAGAGTACCAATTAAATAAATACCATAAAACAGCCTTTCAGAATGATACTGGGGCTTATTCTTCAGCTCTATAGGGAAGATGACTTAAATATTTTAAAAATCATTGAGAACATAATGTTCTTCAGGGCTTAGATATTTGTGCAAAAGCATCCAATTTCATGTTACCAACTTTGTAAAAAAATGTGACAGTTTATGGCTTATAATGGTTACTCTGACATCTTTAAGAACAGGACTTATAAGTAAGGCTCCCTATTAAACACACAATATAAATATACTTATTAACCAATAGTATGCCATATTCCTCTTCATTTAATCTATTATCTTGTTACACACACACACACACACACATGCATATACACACATATATAACCGTATATGTGTGTATGTGTATATATGTACACAAAAGCTAAATGAATACATGCACACACTCACTTGGTTTCTATTTTCATGTATGGAGAAATGTGATCTGTTTTAAAATACAATAATTAAGAATATGAAATTTTAAAAATATATAAACTAGCAGAAAATTGCAAAAGCATTTTTTACAATATTTAGTTTAGATCAAGCTACTTTCATATCTATTTTAAGTTTTTACAAAATGTTTCGTTGAAAATTTATTATAAACTGAACCATCAGAAAAGTCAAAGAGGTATTTTATTCTGGGTATCTTGGTAATTTGTGTATGTTTAGCAGTTTGAATACAAATAAACTACGTTTGCCCTTGTCTTAGTACACCAACATGCATAACAAGTATGTTCAAGTATATATGCAAACATTTTACCCATGCTTAGGCTTTTGTATTTGGATTCTCAGAAAATCATTTTGATACTTCAAAATCAGATAGCTTCTGAAAAAATAAATGATGCATTGTGATCTTTACAGGCAAATGTAAAATTAGAATCAAAATGACATTAGATAAAATTTCTTGATGTAAAAATAGGGTATGTTTACAAATTATTTTCATGAAAAGTAACTAGATAATATATTCACTATATTTTGTTTTGTTTTGTTTAATTATTAGAGCTTAATGCAGTGTTATTTCTTAATTTGAAATAGGGAATGTGAGACAGCATTTCAACTATATACATTTATCCAAAGATATTTTGAAATGTAAGAACTGTGCTTTCCCTTTTGTTTAGAAAAATATATATTGATTTCAATGATCATCCCCAGAAGAAGCATACAGGAAGATTCAGAAGAGTTTCAACAGGTTTTTTTAGCTCAAGCCTTGAAACTGAAAGCCTTGATCCGACAGTCCCATACACAGCTCTTTTGGATAAACATAGAAATTCACTCCTCCAGTCTTAAAGCTTGAAACTTAGATTTATTTTACCTGAGTTTCATCCTCAAGAAAGGACCCCCTAGACCTCTCAAAAAGTAGCAAGGCCTGAAACTCACCAGATCACTGCATCCAGACAATTAGATGCTGGGATCCCACATTTTGTGCCCTTATCACACCCTAGTTCCTGTTTTCTAACAAATTATTACATTTTTTTCATGCTGTGTGAACCCCTAATTTTAGTCCTCCAAGGAGACAGATTTGAGACCGAACTCCTATCTCCTTGGCTGCAGCACCCAGTTAAAGCCTTTTTCCTTAGCAGTGATTTTTGTCTCAGTGACTGGCTTTCTATACAGCAAGTGGCAGGACCTCGACTGAACACCTGGTGTTTCAGTAACACCACAACAGAAAATTTCTGCCTTAGAAACATGAATTGGTGTTGTTTCCCCCCCCCCCCCACCCCGCCCCGCTCCTTGGTACAAGCCTAGACATAGAGTGATCTGCCACCAAGGCGACCTGCATTTAGAAGAGACATGGCACTTCAAACATAGTAAGCTGCAGTGGTCACTTTTAATTTCTTGTACAATCCGATAAAATACTGTATATCCACCTGACAGACAGCACATTTGTCCATTCTTTTTGCATGAATTAAGGTCAGGAGTTCAAAACCAGCCTGGCTAACATGGTGAAGCCCCATCTCTACTAAAAATACAAAAAATTAACCAGGCGTGGTGGCAGACACTGTAATCCCAGATAGTAGGCAGGCTGAGGCAGGAGAATCGCTTGAACCCAGGAGGCGTAGGTTGCAATGAGCTGAGATCATGCCACTGCACTCCAGCCTGGGCTACAAGAGCGAAACTCCATCTCAAAACAAAAACAAAAACAAAAGGAAACAAAACAAAATAATTCCAGAGCTGAACAAAATCTTGACCTGGTGTGCAATTCTTTCTCCTCCTTCCTCCTCCTCCTCCCCTTCCCCTTCCTTCCTTCCTTCCTTCCTTCCTTCCTTCCTTCCTTCCTTCCTTCCTTCCTTCCTTCCTTCCTTCCTTCTTTTGTTCTTTCTTTCATTCTTTCTTTTTCTTTATCACAGGGTCTTGCTCTGTCACTCAAGCTGCAGTGCCCAGCTGTGATCACGGGTCACTACAGCCTGGACTTCCCAGACTTAAGCAATCCTCCCACTTCTGCATCCCAATTAGCTAGGATCACAGGTGCACACCACTACACCTGGCAAGTTTTTATTTTTATTTTTTGTGGACAAGAAATCTCCCTATGTTGCCCAGGCTGGTCTTAAACTCCTGGTCTCAAGTAATCCTCCCAACGTGACCTCCCAAAATGCTGGGATTACAGGCCTGAGCCATCATACCTGGCCCAATTCTTTTTCTGTTATCCCACTAGTTGATTGTGTAGCTTTGGTATAAACACCTTTTTAAATGATTGAAAACCATTTAAATGGTGTGATTGCAATATTATAATTGTGTAGCTTTTGTATAAACACCCTTTTAAATGATTGAAAACCATTTGAATGTTGTGATTATAATATTATAATATTGATATCTTAACAATGCATTTCAAAATGATATACCTACAGCACTCATCAACTTGTGAGATGTGAATGGTTTTATTACCATTTTACAGACATAACATTGAAATTCCAATGTTAAATAATTTGTCCAAGATTCCAAGCCTTGCCAATTGTAGTGCTTTTTTGGGGTTCAGAAATTAAGTACTACCTTGCCTATATTTTTGCATCTCCTCAGTCTCAGAGCCTCTGTGGTTAAAGGCATTTTTCTTTCCAGTTAAGGAAGTTGCCCTTCAAGGTATTTCAATACACAATTATTGTTCAATGAAGGTCAGATTTTCTCCTTGTACTTGTAATCACTAATCATAATTAATTCAACATCAAAATACTATATTAATAATATGTTAATTAATAATTACAAATTAACTGTATATCATTAATAATTATTAAGGCTTTAATATTTATTTCATTTTTATTAAATCTTTATTATCTAATAGCTACTGAAACAACCTACTGCAATTCCAAGTATACTTTTGCCCACCACAGTCACCTACCAGTTAGAACTTACTCGCTCCCCAAAACTTTACTAGCGCCAATGAACTTTCTTGAAGAATAATACATAGCATTTATCTTTTTATATAAAACCTCTGACTTTCTCTTTGTTCTTCAGACATACAAAAAACTACCTGGTCTATGTGTAAGGCCTGAATTGCAATTCTTGCTTCCCAAAGCAAAGCATTTTAAATTTAGATGTTCTTTTCTATATTTTATTTAACTTTGACTTTCTTGTGCCTTTTTCAAAAACATTTAATAATACTTAAAAAAAAAAAAAAAACTCATGTTATGTTCTGGGAAATAACCATAAGCAAGACAGATGTGGTTCCTCACCTAATGAGTGTACATTCTTCTGATAGTGATGGATCACAAAGAAACAAAGAAATACTGTTGCTGAAAATGCTAGTAAGTTCTCTGAAGCACATAACCAAGACTCTGCATAGAGAACAATGAAGCCAGAGCAGCACAAGGGATGCTTTGGATCACAAGTGCTTTAGATCAGGAGAGCATGTCTAAAAATGTGAAAGATGGCCAGGGGCGGTGGCTTACACTTGTAGACCCAGCACTTTGGGAGGCTGAGGAAGGCAGATCACCTGAGGTCAGGAGTTCGAGACTAGCCTGGTCAACATGGTGAAACCCCGTCTCTACTAAAAATACAAAAAATTTAGCCAGGTCTGGTGGTGACGCCTGTAATCCCAGCTACTCAGGAGGCTGAGGCAGGGGAATCACCTGAACCCAGGAGGCGAAGGTTGCAGTGAGCAGAGATCGTGCCATTGCACTCCAGCCTGGATGACAAGAGTGAGACTCAGTGTCAAAATAAAATAAAATAATAAAAAATAATAAAAGAAAATAAAAAAACACGGAGGGAGCCAGGCATTTAGTTGGCTGTGGAAAAATATTCCAGGCAGAGAAACTAGTAAATACAAAGAAAGTGCTCTCAATCCTGATTACTCAGCTTTCAATACATTTCTCACTATGTGAGGGTCAGAGATTGAGACTTGATTCCAGGAAGAATTTGACCAGTATTCTGTTTTCATCTACAGCTTTTCTTCTTGTTAATGTATTTTTATCAATGAAGTTCAAAATAATTAGTCTCTGTCAGTATAACCATTTCTTTTCCATATTTGGGCACAATGAATGTGTGCATGATGTAATATAGAGAACATATACAAAGGATAACGTACATATGTATGTTTAGAGAGGAACCATAGCAAAACGGTTAGGATGATGGATTCTAGTCCCAAACAGAGAGAGTAGACCCAGTTGGATCTATTTAGATAAATATAATATAACTAAAATATAAGAAATATAGATTAATACTTTTAAAAACTTGTAATTTTAACACATTTTATTAATTTGATTTAATATAATTATTTAAATTTAGTAACATTATATTTAAAATTCTAATTTAATTTAATTTAAATGTGCTCAAGATACATTTTCCAAGTAGTAGAAGTTTTTATTTTTATTTTTTGTATATCTTTATTTTCATTTTTACAATTTTCTCCAGTGACTAACTCTAACTATAGGCTAGGCCAAAGAAGATACTAAAAGAAAAGTAGTAATAGCTGGGAGGCAATGGAGGGACATAACGCCCCTGAAAAATAAACATCAGAAAAATCTTTAGTCAACAGAAGAAAAAAAGCCCATGAGGTATAATGAGACCAGAAATTCACAGAGATGGAATCCAGACAATGTAAAAACCAAATATAGAAAGCCTGTCTTTCTAGTACACTTTTATAGTTGATATGGGTGCCATAACAAAAGTAGTAGCTTGGAACCAGGAGGTCAATAGCTGGGTGATGCGTGGAGTTCCAAATCCAAACGTCTGTTTTCTCTGATTTCCACATGGGCCTCTAGGAAATAGATAATGTGACTGACCTGACACTTCAAAGAAGAATTTTCAATCCAATGGTCTTAACTACTACATCTCATAGTCGTATCACTTTCTTTTGAAATCAGAGTAGTTATGTATTATCTTTCTGTGATGAAGCTTAGTATTGTAGACACAAGAATTTTTTAATTCAATTAATTATTATATGACCCCATTTAATCTTTGCTGTTATATTGACTGCCTTTCCAAAACAAATCCTTTATTTTTGCATGCATGGTCTTTTATTTTTAAAGACATAACAGATTTAAAAACACAAACTAGTTATATTTCCCTCTTTCAAATTAATTGTCCTTCTTGTAAATACTAATGAACATTTTTCTGACTTTCATATGTATCTTTCTAAATTTATTTATTTACCAATGAAAAGAAAATCATATTTTCATTCGCCTTATTCTTTTATGATCAGTACTACTCTATGTTGTTTACTCCTAGATAGACACATGAAACTTTATGCTAATCATGCTTTCCTTATTTTAACAAAACATTTGTTTTTTCTCATTTAGTTACTGAACAAATTCTAAGATTGATACAACACTTTGGGTGTTCACAAATTCAAAATTGGTATCAGTGAATCAGAAGTTGTTAAAATGGCCCTGGCTCACAGAAAACTGTGGCTCGGCAAGAGAAAGGATGAGTGGGTAGGGCAGGAGAAACCTTTGGTACTTCATGGACTATCTGGCCAGCCATGGTATGGAGCCACAGATGTGTTACAAGAAGTTACTAAAGGTAAAAGTTATCAGTGGAATTTAGTGATGGATCAAACTCCCACAGAGCTGGTTCACTGGGCACACAGGAAAATGCAAACTAATAAGAAAAAAGTGAAATACTCAGTCTCTTGGTTATTGTTTTCTGCAATTGCTAAAATGAAGTTAAAAGAGAGTGCTGGGTCAAAACTTAATGCTATACTGAGCTCATATTTCAGTCAGTCTGAACTTTGGCAAAATTCCCCAAGGGCAAATTTTTGCAAGGACAACAGCAAATACTTCTAAAACCTTTGGTTATCAAGAAAATAGTCAATGTGAGGAAAGGACAAAACCAAGAAACATTTTTTTAAGCAGACAGGGAGGGTCTCCAGGGTATAGGAATTTAATCACCTTCAGCAATCAGCCTGTTCTACAGCCTCCTGCTTTGCAGCCTAGTTTTTTCAAAACCCTGCGTGGAATGTGGTCACCTAGTCGGTTCAAACCAGCTCCTGACAGATTCCAGCAATTTATAGATTAACCCACATAAACTTTCCTCATTACCATGCTAAAATCTCCATCCTGGGAGGGACCGTGGCTTCATAATTATAACATCTGACCTATGTGCTGGCATAACGACTCACCACGTCTTCACCACTGGGACCTCTTCTCTCCATGCAGTGATTCGCCCTCTCTCCTTTCCATCACCCCATAAAACCCTTCTGTCACTTTCTCTCAGAGAGACAGTACTTTGAATTGAATAAACTTTCAGTGTCCTCCTTACCTGTTCCAAGTAATAAAATTCCTATTGATCAAAACCTGTCTTCTCACGGAGAGTCATCTGTTACTAAGTGAAGGAACCCTGTTTTTTTAAGGGGTGTAATATATTGAAACCAGAAGGTATGGCGTGAAGAAGTTGTTTTATTTTGTAGATATATCTCATCAGCTTCTTCAGGAACATTTACTAAAATGGATTGTGAGACAATCAAATTTAGGAGCAGTGCTTTAGGTTTTACATGCTGCAGAGTAGAAAGAGCATGTTTGGGTTGATGCAAGACGCACAGCTCACCATGGAACAATCAAATGTAGTTATACACAATCCAGACGCATAAGAGGTTATTCTTCATGGAGTCACCAGCCTGGTGGACTGAAAAAAAAAAAAAAAAAAAAAGCCACTATAACATCTGTTTACCAGGAGAAGGGAGATTTTTTGACTCCCTCTGTAAATGCCAAGTGGAACGCCTTAGATGAAGCAGCTGATACTTTTCATATGCAAGCCATGTGGGATTGAATTTATGAGGAACAAAATATTCACCTGCTGAATATGCCTTTCATGGCAAATGCTGTGATTAAGGGTGCCCGTTTTATATGGCTGCCTCATGTAATCTTGCTGTCGCAAAACAGAAGGACAGTTTAGGAAGTCTTGTCAGATTTGTTGGTTCAGCTTTCTCTCATGGATCTTACAGATGCTGCTGAAAACAGTAGCGTGATCAACAAGAGAGTGGAGAAAGGGCAAAGGGAAAGTCAAAGGATGTATTATAGAAGGTGGAAATTATTAAACAATTATTAAGACATAAGGTGTACAAAGAAGAAATTAATAAAAGTAAAAAAAAAAAAAAAGACAAAACATGAGTTCACATCCTTTGCAGAGACATGGATGAAGCCGGAAACCATCATCCTCAGCAAACTGACACAGGAACAGAAAACCAAACACTGCATGTACTCACTCATAAGTGGGAGTTGAACAATGAGAACACATGGACACAGGGAGGGGAACAACACACATCAGGCCCTGTCAGGGTGTGGGGGGCAAGTGGAGGGAGAGCATTAGGAGAAATACCTAATGGAGATGACGGGTTGATGGATGCAGCAAACCACCATGGCACATGTATACTTATGTAACAAACCTGCACATTCTGCACATGTATCCCAGAACTTAAAGTAAAATTAAAACAAATAAATAAAATGTTGATTAGATATTTAAAAAAATTTGTTATATGGATGCTAGCATGCATTTGTACAAAAAATACGTAACACACTTAAATTCCACATACGAATCTGAATAAACTTGGAGATCTGAACAAAAAAAAAAAAAAAAAAAAAGAATAAATGAAAAAAAAAGGAAAGTCATGGGACTGGAAATCTTTAGATTCCTATTTTAAAATGAGATAAGTAAAATAAAATTGCATTTATGGTGTTAAAACAAAAGTCTTAACACAATACTATCAAAGGTTTGGTGGACCAAAGGGAGTCCCTGATGGTTCCCCAACATTAAGGGGTTCCAAAAAGCTTTGCTCTGTTGTTTGGAGAAATTTAAAGAGTCAGAAGGCAGAGATTATGATGAGAAATCCGATCTGAAATTGCCTAGGACAATAGTCAGGGAAGTTAATCAAGATAAAGATTGATAAACAAGTCAGTGTCCTTTGTCTCAACCAAAGCCTTTTTCACAAGAATGGGTAAAATGGCCTGAGGATGAAGAAGTTCCTGGGACTAAAATATAAAAATATGTAAGGGTTGATAGTGAATCAGTATATTTCCCTGACTCCTAGGCAGGACTCTTAACAGGGGTACCTCCTCAACAACTCCCCGGAAGAAGCTTGCTAGCAAACAAGTGTGGGAGCCGGAGTAAACCCGCAGCGGAACCAGCCAGCTGCCTCAGCACCAGCGGCATCAAACCCCATTCACTTGGACCCGCTGCATTCCACCCCTCCACTGAGGGAGCGCGCAGGTGTGGGTGCAGGAATTGGAGCGGTTGCTTTGGGGCACTGACAGGAGCAAAAGACATGCAGACTCTACTGTAGCGTCCTGGTAGGGGTGCCTGCAACTCCCGAAGCCCCAGAGCGCATGTTACAGTGCTGCTGTAGCTCTGCCATCTGCAGATGGCTTACCTGTTAACAGCTCAGTGGACCCTCTGCCTCTTTGTGTGAGGCAGCTGCCCTCTGCCAGCAAGGGTAAAGAGCCAAAGTGACAGCTTTTTGTATCTCCACTTGTGGCTCCGGAGCTCTTGTCCAGCATCCAGGAAAAAATGAAGTTGCACGAATAAATTGAAGGATGGTGAATGTGGGGGATTTTTATTGTTAATTAAAGTGGCTCTCAGCAGGAAGGGGAGCTAAGGGGACAGGGTCAGTAGGTAATCCTCCCCGGAAGTCTGGTTGTCTCTGGCTGGATTCTTCTTAAGTGTTAAGCCATCAAGCTGCTTCTCTCCAATGTCCAGCCATAGTCCTGTCTACTGGCTGAGTCTGGGGTTTTTATAGGTACAGGATGGTGTAGGGCGGGACCGTGGGTGGTTTGGGAAAAGGTAACATTCCAGCAGGAAAACAGGAATATAAATTCCCACTTTGGGCCAGTTTCAGACTTTTGGGCTTGAGTGTGGATTTTCACTGGGTACGTGCCCTTTTTTACCTGGAATTCCCCTGCCCCTGTCCCTATCAATAGGATTATGAAAGTTAAAATGTTAAACAGGCTTTATGTAAAGAAGTTGTACCTCACTTATCTTAATGCTTTATGGGAATGAATATTATGTCTGACTGGGGAAAATTTTCCCTACCTAGCTAAAACTATAAAATAAAAGGCATGTAAATCCACCCTTCAAGCTATATTAATTGAATGTGCTAAATGGGAACCAGTAAGATTGCCCAAGCTCAGAGAGCATAAAATAGAAACTGGAGTGCTGGTATAAACAAATTTTCTGTTTGATAGCCCTATGTGAAATGTAAATTGCATCCTATGGCAAAAGCCTGTGAGTTCCTCCTAGTGATGACTACTGGGATTTTGAACTAGAGAATTTCCACCTGAGGGAAATTTACTACCTTGCTATTATAAAATAAAACTCTAGATTAAGACCCCAAACTTTCCAGTTAAGATGGACTCCCTGTGGCTAATAGAGATGCTCTAAATTTAGAAGTAGAACCAAACACCACAGCACAGTCAGAAAGAGTGACCAGGCACTGTAGGTTCTCAGACAAACATCCTGTTTTACACCTCTGAGCTGAAACAGTTCCTGCAACCAGAGCCAAAATAAATTGCTACCAAGCTCCCCAACAGCCATTTAAAAGAAAACATTGACAAAGGCTTCTGGTTTTGGACTTGGAAACCACCTAATCAGAGTTTCACTATTTCAACAACTGAGAACAGACCAAGTTGAATACTTCATTTCCATTAGTAAAACTGATTGAGAACCTAAACAGAAACTTTTTCATTTTAAGCCAAACTATTTGTTCTTAGTAGCATATTTTTCTTTTTACCAGAGGCTGCATTTCCCAATCTACAGGTAATTTTTTAAAGAAAGTAAAGCTCTCTCTTTTTCTTGCAGATCTCATGGTCTTTTCTTAACATCGCTGAAGTTACCCCTATGACTGAAACATATTAAATAATGAAACCTGAAATTTTTATGATGTCTTGGGTAACATTAGAGAAATGTTCTAATGAGGTTAGAAATGCCCAAGGAGTTTTAGAGTAAAATAAAAAAAATGGTTTACACAGGAGCATGCTACCTGGTGAATGCAAAGGGGAGATTTTAAGTAACAGAAAGCTTCTTTCTCTTCCAGAGCAAATTTTGGAGGTGCATGAGGAGTTGCTGGATTCTATCGTCACTTGCACAGTATCCTACAAACACCTCTGACCTGACTGGCAAATAATTGCTTGGTGTGTGGAAGACAGTTCCAAAGTAAATAAACAACATTCTGTTTCAAAGGATGACACACTGATGAAAAAAAAAAGAAAAAAGGTAAAAACAAATCAGCTTTCTGGGCTGAATAGTATGCTAAAGAATTCAACAGTGACAAATGCCCCGTGTTTGGGTTTTTACTGACTTATGAGTGGTGATCAATGGCTTATCAATACAGTCAGAGGGGAAGACAATGGAAACCTGGCCTATTAAACATATGGGGCATGGCTTTACGGAACTTGGAATGGAAATTTAAGTAGAACATTTCCATGCCATCAGAACAGCCTCCTTCCAGGTTTGGAACGTAATTCAAATTGATAAGCAGATATCCTCATGTGTTTCTTTGAGGTGACTACCGAGATCCATGAAATAAGTGCATATGGGGGTACTGCAGCAATGCAGAGATGGGCTGAATCTAGATGTGTTTTTCTTTTACCCTCTAAGGCACCAAATGTCAGTAAGAACTGTTCTGTTCATCAGCAAGAGTCAAAGACTGCACATAACTGTGAAATAGATTTGCTAGCAGGGATGCCCTGAACATAGCTGGCAAGTAAGACTAATGCTGGCAAGTAACAGAGCTGGCAAGTAAGACTAATGCTGGTGTCCCTGGGAGGTTACATATGGGTCTTGACAGGAATAGACATTGATTCTGCCCTGGACTTTGCTTACCTCCTGGATGACGAAAATGCTCAGAGTGCCATTAAAAAACAAAAAAAGAGAGAGAGAGAGAGAGAGAACACTAAACATTACATGAACTTGGAAAGCCAGAGGCCAATGATCATTTCTTCAGACCAAGCAACATACGGTTCAGCCAATAATGTCCAGTAATAGACAAAGTGACATTTTTCTCAGAGTAATAGTTTGACAAAGAAGTAAAGTGAGCAATTAGAACATTGGTTGTCTAAAACAAGGGAATGTAAAAGCATAAAGGGCTGGTTTACACACCTTCACAAGTGCGTGTTCAGACTCAACGTGCATGGATAAGAGAAAGAGGGAGTAGTGAAGAGGAGAGAAGAACGCTGGTATAACTATGCCATTCCTGTCAAAGGAAGAGTATGATGATATAATGATAGTACTTCTTTCTTTCTTTTCCATGTTACCTCACCATGCATTGCAGTAGAGAAAGAGTTTAATTCACTTAAGTCCTGGTTTATGTCCAAGAACTGGAGTTATCACTCAAATGATTTTCTCAGACTGCTTGGAAGTTAGAGTTTTATGGACCATTTGGTGGGCAGGGGACTAGGGAATGTGTACTGCTGATTGATTGGGGGTGAAATCACAGGAGTGTAGAAAATGGTCCTTGTGTCCTGGGTCCACTTCTGAGTGGGATCACGGGATCAGTTGAATCGTGAGTCACAAGTCATGCTGAGGTTAGCCTGAAAATCATCTCCAAAACCACTCATGTTAGGTTCCTCAATAGTGATGTTATCTATAGGAGCAACTGGGGAAGGGACACATCTGGTGACCTCTGGTCACATACCCCAGGAGAAGTAAGAAATTACAAAATCTATGCCCATCTCTGACCTCTGGCCACATAACTCCTGAGCAGAAAAACTGTATAGAAACTATGTCTTGGTAGAGTTCAAACCACTCCCATCATCCTATTCCTGTGGACTTTTTCATTGATCTTACAAAGGCAGTTTCAGTCCCCAAACAAGGAAAGGATCGGTTATAGAGATGGATTATTATCATCCTTGCTTTCAAATTAAACTATAAACTAAATTCCTCTCAAAGATAAATTTGTCTGTGCTCAAGAGTGGCCAAGAAGAGCTTGGAGGTTGGAAGTAAGATAGAGTTAACTATGTGAAAGGAAAATACATCTTGGGACCCTAAAATCACTAAGCTAAAGGGAAAAGTCAAGCTGGGAACTGTGTAGGGCAAACCTGCCTCCCATTCTATTCCAAGTCACCCCTCTGCTCACTGAGATGAATGCATATCTCATTGCCTCCTTTGGAGGGGCTAATCCAAAACTTAGAAGAACGTAATCATTTATCTCTTACATCCCAATGACTTGGGAGCCCCCTCCCCACTTTGAGTTGTCCTGCCTTTGCCTCAAGTTGTCCCAACTTTCTGGACCTAACCAATGTCCACCTAACATATGTTGATTGATGTCTCCCGTCTACCTAAAATGTATAAAACCAAACCATCCTCTGACTACCTTGGTCACACGTCGTCAGGAGCTCCTGAGGCTGTGTCTCAGGAGTGCGTCCTCAACCTTGGTAAAATAAACTTTCTAAATTAACTGAGAACTGTCTCAGATGTTCGAGGTTCACGACTATGTCAGATTTTGTACTGCAATGAATTTGCAAAGGCAGCTTCAATTGCTCATTAAGTGTAATAGTTTAAGAAAGTTTAAGACTAATTTCCAGAGCGGTTGAACCATTTCACAATCTGGCCAGCCATGTATGAAGCATGCAGTTTTTCCACATCCTCAACAACAATTGCTACCTTTTATATGGGTGCTAATTTCATTTATGAGGGCAGAATCCTTACACCTTAATCATTTCCCAGAGGCCACATTTTTAACAGTTACATCAGAGTTAAAACTTCAACAGGAATTTTGGGGGGAACACCATTATTTGAATCATAGAACTATCCCTATATCTATTTTGATGAAGTGTTTGTTTAAATTCTTTGTCTGATTTCTAACTGGATTGTTTTCTGATAATAGACAAAGAGGACATAAGTTTGTTTGCCATCAAAGATTTTGTGTCTGCTTCAAGGAATAGATATTCTGGATTATTATAATGAAGACTGAATTTGTTAATTGTTGTAAGAGAGAAAAATTCAATCTCATTGGCTTCACATAGGATCTGTTTTTCTAATTTATTTAAAATGAGTGTTTCTGATCCATGTGTAACTTTCCTATAAGCTATGATGTAAGGAACTGGGCACCTTTGCACTTAATTATTTTGCAAATTTCTATAGATACCCTCCAAATTTGGCATGTTTTTCTGCATTAATTGTACAGAAAGGAGAAAACATAGAGAACGATTTACAGAAACGTTAATGGTCTAGGCCTGATAGATGACATACACCCTCTGCACATACACCACTGACAAAAACTGTCACATGGCCAACTACAGAATAACTAAAAGATGTAGTCCAGATCTGTGTCCAAGAAAAAAATATTTTGTGAACTCAAAGAAATCTCTGCCACATTCCCTCTTTTCCAATTATTTATGCCAACCTTCTTCTCATACACAGAGTCATTCAGCAATTGTCACTAACACAGAGAACCCAACATCTTATCAAGCAGAATCTATTATCCTAGATAAACCTCAGTTCTCTCCATTAAGATGTAATATTCATGAACCATTGTCCTTTGAACTCTGTTAAGTTTTATCTTCTCTTAATAAATATACAAAACGAATTTGAGGACAGGATACCTATCCCCAAAGAATGGGAGAGAATAAGGGATATAGTAATCAGTGATTCAGAGAAACCATAATATCCTGGCAAGCCAACATGGAAAGTTTCCGCAGCCCTGCAAATGGACAAAGTCCTGTAATTAACCCTATTATTACTCTCTGGGCAACACTACCTGGTCTCTTGTTTTCAGACATCCCTGGACAGTTTCCTCTTTGGCTAGTAATCTCATATTTATACATGTGTTTAGAGTTGCAGAGATACCCCATTTGGATAGTACAACATTTGCATCCTCTTTTATTTTTTGTGGCAAATTTAGAAGAAAAAGAGATGTTTTAAGCCTTAAAGAGTGAAATGTTTATTATCTTGGGTACATTGTTTTGATGGGAATGTTATTCCTCATAAATTTATCCTTCTTCTGATCTGTATTATTTTATTTAATTTAATGTGCCAATAACTATACCTAAAGTTCTTCCCAGTATTTAATGCATCCTTAGAATAAAAAATATCATCTGCTTTAAGACACTATTATTTTATGTACTAAGGAAAAAATGCCTGACTTATGCTTTCTTATAACTTATTTTATTTTATGTCTCTCAAAATAATTATGTTTGACTTATTTAGATACAAATTTACATAAAACATAATACTTGGTGCATAATACAAAGAATATATGAGTAAATTGGTTAAATTATTTCCGAGACTGCTTCCAAATTAGAAACTGACTCTTCTGAATTTCAACTCAGAGTTTTTCATCTCCATGTTCTTTCATACAATATTGGGATCTGCGTCATCAAAAGTGTTGGTGACATAGCACGTTTTAAGAATATTCAAATCATGTCTTCTGCAGATTCAAGCCACAGAATCAAATCTGCAAGTTTATATGTGTATAAATAGGTAGCAATAGCCATTTCACTGTTACCATATGGCCGGTAGAAATTAATAGATGCTTTCTAATTCCAGAAATAATAAAATGAGTGAATCTGCATTTTGCCATTGGTGAAAATGGAAATCCTCCTCCATTTTATTACTTTTGTTTCCCCATGTTCCTTTTCTCTGAAGAGAAGATTTTCTGTGTTTTTCTGAAACCAGAGGATCAGGTAAATCTCCATAGATCTGGGATTCTTTTTCTTGTAATAGTTTTCTAATAATAAAAAAAATAAAAATAAATACCAGCCTACATATTGCACATCAACCCTTTTCATCCACTTGCCCCAGAGGTATAGGCTCAGCAGTTATGTGGCATTTTGCTGCTGCATAATAAGGTTTTTAATGTTTTTTTTTTTTTTTTTTTTTTTTTGAGACAGAGTCTCGTTCTGTTGTCCAGGCTGGAGTGCAGTGGCCTGATCTCAGCTCACTGCAAGCTCCACCTCCCGGGTTTACGCCATTCTCCTGCCTCAGCCTCCCGAGTAGCTGGGACTACAGGCGCCCGCCACCTCGCCCGGCTAGTTTTTTGTATTTTTAGTAGAGACGGGGTTTCACCGTGTTAGCCAGGATGGTCTCGATCTCCTGACCTCGTGATCCGCCCGTCTCAGCCTCCTGGTTTTTAACATTTTTTAGCATCTAATATGAGTTTGCACTCACTCACTAGCTGGATGGGTTATTTATGCTCTTATCATTTAGGTAGGCACCTGCACACTTTTAATAGCAGGATCTTACTTCAACGAACATATTTCTAACTTAGTTAAGGATTAACATACTCTAGCTGCCACTCAGTGGTTTTATGCTGATTTATACAAGTCTTCTGCAAGTGATGATTTGGGGCCATTTTGGGTCTTCATCTTTACCATTCATCTTTCAAATACAGTATTTGTTAATGCATTAACATGGTAAAATAAAGAAGATGTTAGCAATCAGATGAGAAATATTTCAAAGATGCATGTAGGCCTCAGAAAAGTGTTCTCTTTATTCACTGAACTAGAACTCAAACATAAACTCAGCCACATTTAACTGCATAGAAGGCAAGAAAATATAGTGTAAATACATGTTGAAAATAAAGAAGAAATGTGTTTGAAACATAGTACTATCTAATCTAAAAATCAGCTGACATTAGGATACACAGAAAAAAGAAACTAACAAAAGAATAAAAAGAAAGTTCTTTAGCCACACATGGCTCTGGTATTTTGCTCATTTCTACTGAAAATAAGTAGAAAATTTTTAATTAAAAATATTTGTATTGAAAGTTATGCATTATAATTAAGAAATAATTTCACTCTCAGGTCAAATTTTGAATTTTCTAATTTTATAAAATCATTTTATATTCATAAAATAGAATAGTGTAGATATATTATCATCTGGCATCCTTAGATACAAAATAATTAGACAATGAGTTTAGAAATACAGCTGTACCACCTAGTAACATATAGCATTTAATTTTTGTGATGTTAAAACCTGAACTTTAGCTTTCTTAGCTTTCTGAACTACTGTTTCTTTGGCAGTAAGATCCCTTTAACAAGCATGATCTTCTACAATATTTTGGAGCAGACTTCAATTCCAGTCTGGTTCAGTACATAACTATAAGAACAGGAAAGTTGGAGCCCCACTTATTTGAAATGCCTCTTTTACCCCAAATGGCTTTCTCTGAAGCTCCTAAGAACTTGCAAACCTCTGCAAAACAGTAATGTATAATATGCTTCCAGAGAATTTGGGGCCCTACCTGAGTACAGAAAAAGAGAGAAAGCTTGGAACATGGCAAGCCTACAGGAACACTATATATTTTTATTTTGTAGATGCTATTTTTAGTAGTAACAATGACAGTAATGTAACAATAATGAAAATAATGTTTTCATTACTTTTCCCATACCATTGAAACTCTAACCAGTTTGAAGGATTTTGGGGGGGAATAATGTTAATGTTACATTGAATAAAACATACATAACAAAACACCCAAAGATACATAATTTTCACTGGGAAAATTTACACTGTATAGTATAAATATGTGGATTTAAATGTATATGTTTCTTCTATAAAAGTGTCATTTATTTTCCCCTTTAACTATTATTCATTCTTATAAATTCCTTCTATGAATAATGGTTAACATATTCGGAGGAAGTATATAATGCAACTTATTACAACAATTAGTACTAAAAAGTCTTTAGCAAATGTATGTTTTCTATTTAAGCATTTAGTTTTCTAAAAAAGCATGAATAGCCTTTTACTAGACACTACTGGAAATAAACATTATGCCATTATGAGGTAACCAATATATTTGCAGTATTATGGAATATAATACTGGCTTAAATTCATACTTTAATTGTTATACCTTAAACTTATATTTTAATTATTTTATCAAATGACATGAATGTCTCTTATTCATGACTATTAGAATTCCAAAAATTGGTGATGTTAAGATGTCTCTAAGTCTCATTTTGCATATATTATCTTTCTTTTTTCAAAAAAGTTAAATTAGAATGTGGTTCAACTTATAATAATATTTTAACATCAGCGTGTTCTTGGCAAGAAAAAGATAAAAGTAAGTTACAGAACAAAGTGATATCAAAATATAGCTAAAAATAATTTACTGGAATGCAAACATATTTCTTATACTGTCAGGAATATGTTTTTCCTCCCATCCTCATTCCCCAATCACTTCTTCAGAAACGTCTAAGGTTTTCTTTGACAAGAATATAGGAACTTAATAGATTTTGTTTGGGGAATAGAAGTAACTAGTCAAAAGAGGGTAGTTATTAAAAAGATTAATTTTGTAGAGGAGGAAATAAAATATTAAGTAACTAATTGTACTGTCCAACCACAGGGGCTTAACAAAAATAAGTAAAACAGTTAACAAATTTCTTAAAAGGAGTGATGAGTTGATTTTTCTAGTCTTTTCTCATTCTGCTCACCATTGAGTTATGGGATTAATGTAAATGGTAACAGACTCCATGACTTTTTCATTTCTTTCATTTTCAATTTTAAAAAATTAAGGCCCAAGTATTCGGAGAGGTAACAAAACATAAGTGGCAAGAGTACACGCCCTAGATGCCACCACTGCACTCATTGAAATCTTAGAATAATCTTAACATGCTAAGTTTTCTAATGTAAAAAAAAATGTGTTTTCATAGGTTTGTCATGAAAACAAAATAAAATAATAAGTGGAGCTTAGGTCTGTGCCTGCCAAATGACAGTTAACACATGGCCACTATAGTAAACAAACACAGTCCCCCAAATCACATCCGCATGCCTTGAGAAACAGACCTTCACAATTCATTCATGTGAAATACACCGTGAACCATTTAGAATTCTGTGAGTCTACAATGATAGCTTTGATTATGGAACAAGAAAATCACTTTGGTGCACTGGAATAGCTCCTAAAACTATTTTGATGTTGAACAAACAATAAAAATAGATTTAGACAAAACTCCATCATGAATATGTTTACCTCTGTCCTACATAGTGTTATCTAATTTTGAATACTAATGGGAGAAATCTTCAATAGTATTGAAATATAGGATTGGCCCTCTAATTTTTAGGATCTATTAATGCACAAATGGTAAAATACTGAGTAAATGGCAGCTTAGTAACGTATTTGTAGTCTCACCTAAAATTCTTATTTTAGAACATTTTGAAACATGCATATCAGTCATTCTCATGATGATTATTTTGTTTGTAACCATGATTGTAATTATAAACATAATAATTTAAATAATAAATAAATAATTTAAAAACTTATCAAAGACCAAGTACTTTGCTAATTGCTTACATATTGCCAATTATGTGTCATATTATTCATATGTGAATAATAACTTAACAAATTATTTAATTTTATTATAAATTATTGAATTTGTTACAATGACATGATTTCACTATTGCTATTGGCACTTTACACATGTAGATACAGAAGTATTTTCACCAGTTTCATAGCACTATTAAATGACAGAGGATTAAAAGCCACATCTATTGGAGTTCAAAGCTGTTGTTATCATTAGAGTTCAAAGCTGTTATTATTATTATTATTTTTTAGACAGGGTCTCCCTCTGTCACCCAGGCAGGAGTGCAGTGGTGCGATCACAGCTCACAGCAGCCTTGAGCTCCTGGGCTCAAGCATCCTGCTACTTTGGACTTTCAAATAGCTGGGACTACAGGCATGTGCCACCACACCCAGCTAATTTTTGTATTTTTTGTAGAGACTATGTTGCCCAGGCTGGTTTAGAATTCTTGGGTTCAAGTGGTCCATCTGCCTCTCAGTCCCCCATAGTGCTGAGATTACAAGTGTGAGCCACTGTGCATGGTCCAAAACTGTTTGATATGAAAGTATGATTACTTGCTTGTTTGATTCTAGTCAAGGTGATGAAAGTGAAGATAACTTCTTATTCTTCTGTTTTTAAAAAGAAGCTTATGTGAATAAAGAAATAACAGGTTGTATATGTATAGTATATATCTTGCTATTAATATAACAGGCAATAAAATTGTAACTAAAAGTAATTTGAGCCATTTATTAAAAACAGACCCCTGTCATCATCCAGTTCTCCTATGCCTAGAAATGACCTACAAGAATGAACAGATCAGCCCAGAAAATCCGGAATTCAGACTTCCCGTGCGCTCGTCAATCGCTGTCCATGTGAATTTTTCCTACATTACTCAATTTCGGCTTTATTTTATAACATTATTAGTTATTATTTGTTGATTGCCATGTGCAATGGATATATTGTGATTATTATCTTAGTATACATTTTATAGAATTTGACATTATAGATTACCTTTCCTTCAGGAAATTCTTCTCCAACGTGATTTATAGAATATTTCTTGCTTTATTTAGGATAGTCTAAGTTTCTTTAATGTAGAAATAGAAAAAAATAGGCTTATAAAAGATAAACATTTCTCTCCCTCATGTAAGTTCGGAGGTAGTCAGTGTTCCAGGGTCAGCTTTATGAAGTTTCCATAAAGCTAGATTTCTCCTTATTTATTATCCTACCGTTTCCTTGCGGTTGTCTTCATTCAGATGATCAAATCCGGATCACCTCTCTGTGTTCATGTTCCAGCCTGTGAGATGGCGAAGAAAAGCCTCCTTGCAATAACATATTCTATCCCTCTACTATTGACCAAAATACAGTCACATGGTCACCTTGTCCTTTCGGGCAATTCAATAAATACAGTATCCCAAAAGGTGGTCACAAGTCCATCTAAAATTCACAGGGTTTCATTTGTAAAAATGAATGGATGTTAGGTTAAAACTAGCAGTCTCTGCTACACTCATGTTTTCATCTTTTCTTAAAACTTTATGATTTGAACAACTTTTGAAATTTTGTTTTTCTTTACTCATTCACCATAGAAGACTTGGTTTGTCCTCCTCATTCTCATTCCTTGTTCAACTTTTTTCCAACCCTCTGTGGTGTGTCTACTCCATATTTTCTGGAGGAAGTGCTAGAAATGACATTTTTTAGTCTTCATTACTGCTTGGTTTCTTTAATATTATACCATGCATTCATATATGCACGGGGTTTGAAAAGTGACATTAAACAAACTTAGTTGGAGACTATGATTCTTCTACTCCACTGCTTCTCTTTTCTTTTCAGCTTTTATTTTAAGTTCAGGGATACCTGTGCAGGATGTGCAGGTTTGTTATATAGGTAAATGTGTTCCATGTTGGTTTGCTGTACAAATTATCCCATCACCTAGATATTAAGCCCAGAGTCTATTAGCTATTCTCCCTGATGCTCTTCCTTCCCCCATGCCTCCCTTCAGCAAGCCCCATTGTGTGTTGTTCCCCTCTCTGTGTCCAAGCATTCTCATCGTTTAACTAACACTTATAAGTGAGAACATGTGGTGTCTGGTTTTCTGTTCCTGCATTAGTTTGCTGAAGATAATGGTCTACAACTCCATCCATGTTCCTGCAAAGGACATGATCTTATTCCTTTTAATGGTTGCATTATGTTCCATGGTGTATTCATACCACATTTTCTTTATCCAGTCTATCATTAATGAGCATTTAGGTTGATTCGTATCTTTTGTATTGTGAATAGTGCTGCAATAAGTATACATGTGCATGCATCTTTATAATATAAATATAATATAATACAATGATCTATGTTCCTTTGGGTATACCAGTTATTGGATCTCTGCATCAAATGATATTTCTGTTCAAGGTCTTGGAGGAATTGCCACACTGTCTTCCACAATGGTTGCACTAATTTGTATTCCCACCAACAGTGTAAAAGTGTTCCTATTTCTCTACAGCCTCACCAGCATCTGTTGTTTCTTGACTTTTTCATACTTACCATTTGGACTGGCATGAGATGGTACTTCATTGTGGTTTTGATTTGCATTTCTCTAATTATCAGTGATGTTAAGCTTTTTATATATGTTTGTTGGCCATATGTATGTCTTCTTTTGAGAAGTGTCTGTTCACATCCTTTGCCCACTTTTCAATGAAGTTTTCTTTTTCTTCAAATTTGCTTAAGTTCCTTGTAGACTCTGGATATTAGATCTTTCTCAGATGGATAGATTGCAAAATTTTTCTCCCATTCTGTAGGATGTCGTTCACTCTGATGATAGTTTCTTATGCTGTGCAGAAGTTCTTTAGTTTCATTAGATCTCGTTAATCAATTTTTGCTTTTGCTGCAATTGCTTTTGACATTTTTATGATGAAATTTTTGCCCATGCCTATGTCCTGAATAGTATTGCTTAGATTTTCTTCCAGGGTTTTCATAGTTTTAGATATTACATTTAAGTCTTTAATCCATCTTGAGTTAATTTTTGTCTGTGCTATAAGGAAAGGGTCCAGTTTCATTTTTCTGCATATGACTGACCAGTTCTCCCAACACCATTTATTAAGTAGGGAATCCACTCCCCGTAGCTTGTTTTGGACAGGTCTGCCAAAGATCAGATGGTTGTAGGTGTGCAGTCTTATTTCTGAATTCTCTATGCTGTTCCATTGGTCTACATGTCTGCTTTTGTGCTAGGATCATGCTGTTTTGGTGACTGCAGCCTTGTAGTATACTTTGAAGTTGGGCAGCATGCTGCCTCCAGCTTTGTTCTTTTTGCTTAGGATTTCCTTTGCTAGTCGGGCTCTTTTATGATGCAAATCCATTTAGAAGGTTAAATATATTTTCCAGAGTCTCTCAAAACTTTCCTGTGACATAATTTCTGCTAGGCATATATTTATGCCTAAGAATTGAAAGGTGAAAATGAATCTAGTTGATGCAGGCTGCTTCTGCTTTTTCTCTTGAAATCAACGATGCTGGTGACATTTGTGTTTGTCAGTGTAAGCTTTAACTTAGGTCTCATTGAATTTTACTTTCAAAGACTAGATTTTATCTTCAAAGGTGTTAATTGCTAGGGTTTCTGCATCTGTTTTGCTGATGTGAATACTAAGGATCCTCTGTGAGGCCACAGATGTGATTGAAGCTTCCTGGTCATGTCAGATGCAGAAGATTTCATGGCAGACTCGGTCTGTAAGTTTTGTGCTTTGGAAATTCCGAAAGCTTCTTTTGGAGGCTGTTTCTTCAGACATTATAACAATTGTGTGCATCACAACATCTAATTGGTTTAAATTCATTTCTGATTTAACTATCTAGCTCTGTTGCTCTACCATCTTTAATTTTTCATTATTAATTCTTAAAGTTGTAATCTGCAAAATATTCTAGTCTCCTTTTCAGCATTCTACGGAACACTTGTTTTGTATTTCAAACCATGCATTAGGTAAACATCATGCAGGTATCTTTAACTTGTCAGTGTTTCCTGATATTAACTAGAATATAATCAACAGTAGTGTACATGAAGGTCAATTATTTTAAAATAAAACAAAAACCCAATGGTTTAAGTTAAATCTTCTTATATGAAAAGTCTTTGTAAATGGTGTTAAATGTAAAAATTAAAAAAAGGGAGTCAGCAATTTTCCAGATATCATGCACAGAATTTAAAAAATAAATACCTATCTAATTTAGGAAAAGTATACACCAAAATATATTGTTTACAAAAAATAAAATTCTTTTAAAATAAAAAATAATAAATTGTGGATGCCAAGGTGTTTTAGTTATAGAGTTATTTAATAAATGACTCAGGTCTGAATAACGAGTTATTGCAACTAATTTCTTAAAGAAATGAATGCTTGCTGATCCAATCTTGATTATGAAAGCTTCTATTTGATAGACATGTATTTGATTTATTTTCACCAGCTTCTGTTATTTTTAGACCTGACTGGTAAGTAACACATCGAACATGTGCTTGGATATGTTGTCAGAAAACAGATTTTACCACATTTACAAGGTAGTTTTCATGTTAATTTCCATTCTGAAACTGAGGAATTAATTTATTTGATATGTTTTGATTACTTTTTGACAACTGAGCAATTTTTTTAGCTTTTTTGGGATATTCATCTGGATGTTTGGTTATATAGCAAAATAATTAAAACTTTTTTTCTGAATAACTGTCAAACAGTACTAACTTTTAAATATTGATTTAATGTCAACAGTTTCAAAGTAATGCAGTAGAATGCATGCTAAACTTGCCTTATTCATGAAATAGTATTCCTTCAGTTTCACCTATAAAACCTACACAATTTTTACAACATAAATCCACTTTTATCACATTCCCAAGGTCTTGATCATACATTCACAGATAGCCATTTAACTACTAATATGTTTCTGGATATGTGCTAGGAGCTAAATATAAATTAATTGTAAATATATGTAATGCTACATTTTAAAATGTGATATTTTCATAAATATTTGAATGAAGTCTAATATTAAACTAAACATAACTTCAAAATTAGAACACCAAAATAAGCAGAAGAAAAATAGAAAAAATTAAATAATAAAAGACAGAAATAATTCAAACAGAAAATGGAGATTTAAAACAAGTTCTAAATCAAACACTGGTTTACCTATTACCTTCCTCCTTCCAGAAAACAAAACAAATGAAACAAAATAAAAACAACAAAAATACCTGAAAAACAAAACTACCTCTAGACTAATAAATAAATAAGAAAAAAGTCAGCAATAATATTAAGAATAAAAACAGGGTCATAATTAGAGGAAAGCATAATTTATAAAGTAAGTAAATGTTCTTTTAAAATGTATGTGAGTAAAAACCACGAAATTGATTATTTCTCTAAAAATTTAAATTTATACTGATTCATAATTGTAAATGACATTATAGAATGATTTAGAGAAGAAAAAGTATAGGCTGACTTCACTCATAGACAGAGACACAAAAGTCCAAACTAAACAGCATACAGTAATTGCTTTTTAAAATACAATTAAAATCAACTTTCTTCATTTCCAGAAAAAACCCTGTTAATATTTTAATTTCATGTTAGAACTCTCTATTTGTTTAGCTATTATTTCTTTAAACAAGATTTTATGGTTCTCTCACTTGGAAAAAATATGAATTTTATTTATTCTTACAAATTGTAGATTTGCAAACATTTACTTTTATGACTTGCAGATTTTCCCTTTTCATTGTCAAGGGAATAGCTGTATCACCTAGAAAAGCTTATTATTTACAGTAAAGCTATAGATCTTTGTACAATGTGATTATAATAATTATAAATCAGTCACTTTATACTGGTTTTTATTATCATATGTCTTATTGATACATCTACAATTTTACAGTTTCTTAGATTTTCCAAATATATAATTGTATTAATAGAAATAAAAGTTATTGTTTATTTTTCAATACTAACTATACCCTTATTCCATTTTTTTCTTATTCTATTTACTAGAAACTCATGTCAATATTGCATAATAGTGCTGACTATCCATCTCTCATTCCTTAAATATTTTTTACAATTTAAGATATTTACTCCATCTTTTGGAAAATTATGTTCATTATATTTAAGTAGATTTTGTTTATCTCTGTGCTATTTAGTGTTTTGGTTGAAACGGCTGCTGTATTACATAAACTTTCTTCACTATCTATTGGCAATATTTTAAGATTTTTTTCTGTAATTGTTATGTTATCAATTATACTATTTTCTCTTTGTGAGATGTATTGGCACTATTAGAATAAACAGTCTTAGTATTTCTGGGTATTGCTCTTTTTAAAGACTATTGATTCCTATTTTTGACAATGTATTTATAATTTTTCCTCTAATTTTATAAATGATATTATTTCACAGCATTTAAAGTTATGTTTAAAATGTTATGGTGTTAAATGAAAAGATGAGTTGAGATGATTTCCATATTTTCTCATTGGAGTACAGATATATACAAATATAGAGATCCATAGATATAGATATGAAATAACAATATAGATAATAAAATTGGCTCTGAATCCATCTATTCCAAGTACCCCTTTAAAAGTTAGATCTTTATTTATGAATAGAGATTATGCCGAATTCTCAAAGTTATTTATGGAAAACGTGAGCGGGAAAAGCATTAAGTATCTCTTTGGAATCCTCATATTCTTGCTTTTTTCCTCTGTTTTCAGGTGTCCTGTCCGTGGCTGCAGTCATTGGCCCCATCTCCCACTGATGTTGTCTGAAGCCATGTGGGAGCAGTGGGACTGCAAATATCCCAGTGCTGTTTTTAGTAATCTAATGTACGAGTATATTTGCTGTATTCTCTGTTGACATGAAGGACAATACCTTTTCTCCATACTGTGTGATACAAAGTCCCCTACCATCCCCTAGGGGATACCTTGTACTGGCAATCTCTTAAATCAGTTTCATTCAAAGAACTCTTTAAGAATAGACATTAGGGCCAGGTGCCGTGGCTCACGCCTGTAATCCCAGCACGGAGGCCGAGGTGGGTGGATCACTAGGTCAGGAGTTCAAGACCAGCCTGGCCAAAATGGTGAAACCCCATCTCTACTAAAAATACAAAAATTAGCTGGGCGTGGTGGTGTGTGCCTGTAGTCTCAGCTACTCAGAAGGTTGAGGCAGGAGAATCGCTTGAACCCAGGAGGCGGATGCTGCAGTGAGCCGAGATCACGCCACTGTACTCCAGCATGGGCGACACAGCAAGACTCAGCCTCAAAAAAAAAAAAAAAAAAAAAAAAAAAAAAAAAAAATAGATATTAGGAGAAATCCACAGATTCTTGATTTCTGCATTATTATTGAACTAAGAGAAACTTTGCTAGCTCTACTTTTCTTTGTAACATTCCCAGAAGACTTCACATATACATCCAAGACTCCACCATTTTTCCACCATTGTCCAAATCCTAGGACAATGATTTAGCTTCAAGGTGTTTTTTTTTTTTTTTTTTTCCTGCAGATGTATCTAGAAAGGCCTACAATACTGAAAGGAAAAAAAAATCTTAAGACTGAAATATAGTGAAAATATAAGTTAGAAGAGTTTTAGTTATAGTGGCAAAATAAAATAAATGGCTATCCAATCCCTTATTCCACATGGGTAATATAGTCTGTAATCAATTTTATTCTCTTACTGCCTTTGGCTTGGTTGTTCTGGTCTAGTAATGAGGAAATGCAATAACTTCTTCATTTCACCAAGGGGGCATTTATTTCTTTGCTGCTTCTCTCTTGTAACCCAGAATGGCCTCTTCCTGATTAGAAGTGGTTCTGTAAACAGATAATTTCATTCAAAGGAGAAACTTGTGTACTTGACAGAAATTACCAATTATTTCTTTCATTTCAGAATTCTGAATGATATTTACTGTTTAAAACAACTCCAGTGCTGTTTTACAGAAGCTAACTTTAGACATTTACCTGAGTTTTCTCAGGTGCATAAACTCTTATAATTTTGTAGTCCTACATAATTTTCTTACCAATCTCCATTTATTAAAATACAATAATGGTCTACCATTTAATGAGGTATAAACATAGTATTCCATTTATGTATAAAGCAAAACATACCTTATTGCACAGATAATGAAAAATATCTGATTTTTTATTGTATGAAATTGTCCAGATGGAAAGAAGGTAGATGAGTCATGAAGGAGAAATCCTGGCTAAATCCAGAAATAATAGTTTTATTGAAAAAAATAACAAGATAAGCAAGATAAGCAAGAATATGTTACATGTGTGGGTTGCACTAAGTTCACAAATAATCATAAGTCTTGAATAATTCCTCAAAACATCAAGTATAAGGGACAAGTTGTCTTGCAACTCTGAACTTAGTGATCCTGAAAACATGTCTTAATCACTTGAATTCTATTTCTCCAGCTTTTTTGAGGTATAACTGACAAAAGGTATACCTATATTTGAGGTATACAATGTGTAGTGATATACTTATATATTATAAAATGATACCACGATTGTGATGGTTAATATCGAGTGTCAACTTGGTTGGACTGAAGGATGCAAACTATTGTTCCTGGGTGTGTCTGTGAGGGTGTTGCCAAAGGAGATTAACACTTGAGTCAGTGGACTGGGAGAGGCAGGCCCACCCCTAATGTGGGTGGGTACTGTCTAATCAGCTGCCCCGTGGCTAGAATAAAGCAGGCAGAAGAACGCGGAAGGACTAGACTAGATGAGTCTTCCAGCCTTCATCTTTCTCCCGTGCCAAATGCTTTCTGCCTTCGAACGTCAGACTTTCAAGTTCTTTAGGCTTTACACTCCTGCGCTTACACCAGTGATTTGCCAGAAGCTCTGGGTCTTTCAGCCACAAACTGAAGTCTGCACTTGCAGTTTTCTACTTTTGAGGTTTCGGGAGTCAGACTGGCTTCCTTGCTCCTCAGCTTGCAGATGGTCTATTGTGGGACTTCACCCTTGTGACTGTGGGAGTCAATACTCTTTAATAAACTTCCTTTCATATATAAACCTATCCTATTAGTCCTGTCCCTCTAGGGATCCCTGACTAATACAGTGATCAAGTTAGTTAACATTTCCATCACCTCATGCAGTTACCATTTGTGTGTTGTGTGTGTGTGTGTGTGTGTGTGTGTGTGGTGAGACCATTTAATATCTACCACTTTAATAACTTGTAAGTATACAGTACGGTATCACTAATTATAGTCAAGCTTAGCTATGCCCATATGCAACCTTGGAATACTAACTCTAAGGATTTCATACGTATTACATAAAATAATGTGTTTTAAAGCATTTAATATAATAACAAGGGAACAATTAAAATCCATTGGCCTGCTTTGCTATTTAATATTTTGTTGTCTCTAAGAATTATTGTTTTTTAAACATTTGTTTCATAGTTAATTAGAAAGTAAGGTGAAGGCTGCATAGGAGAGGAAAAGCAAGGTTACTAATGACATACTTTAGCTTTCATACTTATCAAGCACTCATAAAATTGTCTGTGCACTGTATACCTTTTGAAAAAGGTTCTGAGGAAACAGTTTTCTCCACTGAGTTTGTTTCTTAAATATGTTAGCATCCACTGATATCTTAGAAGCATCTAGATTATAATTTTTTCCCTATGAAAATGCGCAGCTTTTCATAGGGAAAAAAATTGCTCAAATGCTCATTCTTTAACCCACTTCCGAGTGCTTGATAAATAGAAAGTGATCATACATGTTAACAACCTTTCTCTCTTTCTTCCCTTCCTCCCTTGGGTCTTTATTCCTTTCCCTTTCCCTGTACCTCTTCTTCATTCCCCTCTCCTTTCAGAGAAAAACGTGAGCAAAGCAATTACAATGAAAAACTCATCACATTCAAGGAAACACGAATAGAAACGGTTGAGCTAAGTTGAATGTTTTTTAGTAAAGTTATAATGAGTAGTAACAAAAATTTTAAATACATAGCCATGGCCAGTTAATGAAAACATTTTGAAGGCCAAATTGATGAGACTAAATTTTATCTTGTAAGAAACAAGAAATCATTGAAAGTATGTGAGGGTGAATGTTGGAGGGAAGTTGGAATGGAATCATAAGGTATTTCAGAAAGATTACTTCGAAAGACAGGATGACAGATGGAAACCAGTGTAAACAATTAAGAGACAACCATGGCATTACTTTCTTATTATTGTCATTTAAAAAATACAATCACATGATACCAGTACAGTGTAGAGTTACAACTTTACACTAGAAGAAAAATGAGAAGTTAAAGGTTCTAGATGGTGGCAAAGCAAAAGGAAATGAAAAGATGTGTGGGTCAGGCACGATGGCTCAAGCCTGTAATCCCAGTAATTTTGGGAGGCCAAGATGGGAGGATCATTTAGACCCAAGAGTTCTAGACCAGCCTGAACAACATAGTGACACCTCATCTTTACTTTAAAAAAAGGGACGGGGGAAGAAAAGATGGGTGTAGGAGTCTTTATGGGGAAGAATACTTTTTAACTGCCCCCTTTTGGGAGAAAAGTGGAAGGAATCAAGGAAAAAAATGTAAGAATTTTACCAGTATTTTGATAGAATTAATGTGTAATTTCTTACAAAGAAGAAATCTAAACAAAAGCTTGTTTAAGGCATAACATGATGAGCACAGTTTCCAATGTTAGAAAATGAATGTCAAAAATATAAAGGCTTAAAATGATATAATTAGCCTAAATAAGAAGAGAACAAAAGGATAAAATAAACAGCAACTAAGCAAAGACATGGACTTGACAAAGAGGAGAAATAGAGATTCAGAAAGAATATTTGTGTAAGCTGAAATCAAGGTAGGGTATTATTATTGAATATTAAAACAAGTAAATTTGAGATATAAAGACATTAAAACCTCACGCAATACATGAGAGGAAAAAACGAATTGTCTGTGTATAAACATTTATTTCAAAAAGAGTAATATCACTTTTTCATGTATTATGAGGATTGTTATTGGGTAGATGATGCATAACTAGAAATTATATGAACTATTTATGCCGTTTATTACCTCATTGTGTAGCAGCAGTGAGCTTTTATTTCTCTATTGGCTGTAAATGAAGAGATGCATCCATCCAAATATAGCAGAACCACAGTGCAATGTATCCCTGGTGAACTAAGTTCTGTAATATATATTCAGCCTGAGAGCACACTTTAATTTTTTCCTATGCTACACAAATGTGTACATTTTTTAGCTTACAAGACTCTTCCAGAGCATAGCAATATTAAACAACTTAAAAGTTGAACACTTTTATTAATTTCATATCACATAGAAATACTATTGAATATGGGGGGGCTGTTTGATTTCTAAGTTATATAATGAAATTTATTTTCTTTAGGTAAGTGCAAAAAAATTCTTTTAAAGGTGCATTTTGAAAACCATAGTACAATGTGCATTTGTCAAAAAAGAAATTTCTGTAAATCGTGCTATTTTAAAATTTAACTTACCTTTATGCCTAGAGTAGAAATTACATCAATTGAAAAAGAGCTGCAGAGTGTTGTCAGTTAAATATTCAATATGTGCTATTATTTTATTGTATCATAATATTATGATCCTTATTTTTACATCATTTTGATTAATGCAATATATACAAGCCAGCTCTCCACTCTGTTTGATGACCAAAATTGGCTCATTTAATATTCATTTAATAAATGACAAATATGTTATTTTGGGTAGTATTAGCCACAAGCAGAATGTCTGTGTCTAACATGAAGGCTATGTAAAGCAAGGTATTAAACTAAAAAGATGGCTGAGCTGACAAATAAAGGAAGGTAATGCAACCCAGGAACTGGCAACTGCTGGAAGTCTCCACTTCCACAAACTGCAAGGACGTACTAGGGCCTGGAGCCCAGGATCACCAGGTAGAGGCTGCAGTCAGAGACTTTGTCTGTCTGCCAGACATGCCTGCTAGGACAGAACAGGAGGGGAAGAAGTAACCAGACTTCTTGGAATCACCTGCTTGCCAATCCTGAGCCAGTGCTTGCCATAGGCACAACCCAGAGAAAAGTAAGGTGACATGGGAGACAGACACAGAAAACCTCTAGTGTTCAGGCCCCTGAGACACCGAGCAGAGATGAGGACGGGCATGGAATGAATATGAGGCAAACTGACCCCCATGTTAACTGAGATTACAGATAAATCTACTAAGATGAATGCTGAAAAACATTCCATGTACATTACTAGATATCATAAAAAATAAAAATACTTGAAAATTTGACCAGCAACTGAAAGTCTTAACCTTGATTAGGGAGTAGAACTGCAGAAGAATGACAAACTAAATGGACATTATAACAACGTGATATGGCTTCAACTATTTAGCTACTACATATGCGTTGCAGTATGTGGTTAATAGGACAAAATGTGCTATGTCCAAAATTATAAAATATCAATTATCCTTCTTTCTACATAATACAGTATATTAATTTATTCTCTTTAATTCCATTTTAACTTGAACTTTTCAAGAAGAATCCTGAAGTAGGGGAAAGACTATTTGTCCTCGACCAGAACCTTCAGAGCGGATTTAGTGGCTAGTTTTTGTCACATGCTAGTTTTGTGACTTTTAGCAAATCAATTATGCCTCTGAGCTTTATTTTCCCTACAATAACAGTTACTGCACTGTATATCTCACAAAAGTATTGAGAGTTCAAAAATGAGCTGGAATTCACTTTAGAAACTACAATATCTCTTTCCATATGAAACGTAATTTTTATTATTTTAATTCTTATCAAATTACAGGTGTAAAATTTAGACTTCTTTTAGATTTTTATTACAATTTTAACAGACCTATTTTTTCTGGTTGTTATTGTAAGACATTTCACATTAATGTGAAACTAAAAATTGGATTCAAGTTATAACTGCCTAAAGCAAAATAATTATTTATGAAAGTGGGGTGTGAATTTGTCTTTGAGGAGGGATCATCAGGTTTAAGTATATCAGTATACTTGTATCAGGGTGTATGTGCGTATGTGTGTGTGTGCGTGTCAGTGTGCACTTCTGTGTATGAAAGAAATTTGGTTTAGCCTTGATCGAAGATATAAGACACTTTAAATTCATCCAATTTAAAGAATTGTACTTTAAATCAGTTTGATTTTATCAAGGCAATTTATTTTGCCCTCATACAAATGTAGGAATGATTTACAATGAGTGTCTTTATCTCGTAAAATAACTAAATGAGTTTTCTGCTTCAAAAGTACTTAAATCATACCAGTCCTTCCATTTATGCAAAAATTTATGCTTTCGGTAATACGAGCACAAGCATAATATCAAAATCTGTTATTTTTGGTATCTTTTTTACATGCTTATTGTTTATAACTCAGTTTAATCTAATTACTCTTTGTTGTATTTTCTAAACTCAGTTGTGTATTTATTACCAAAGGTCTTTTCTATATTACCATTATCATTAATCACTTGTGAATTACTTGGCTTCCTATGCATTTTTATAGTCTCCATTACAGTTGCTGTCTGGCCTTTCCTCAGAAGTAGGTAAGCCAAGTGATTTCAATTTAGTGTAGCTTTCCCAACAAAAGATTTCAAAACAGTATCAGTCTTTTTTCTTGAGAAAAATAATCTTTTGTATTTTTCACTGGTTACAATTATAGAACATTTTTTGACTAATAGTGAAAGATGAAATTCAATAAAAATCACAAAAATTTAAAAGGAAGCAGAAGTTTGATATTTTTGCAATATTTAAAAATACCCCTCTTGATCACAGTTACTTATGGCTCTTAGGTATGATGGCGCCAGGGCTGTCACATTTGCCTTTTTATTTTTAGCTTCTGACAGTGACATGTCTTACAAAATGTGAGTAGACCTCACGTGTCAGAATGCAACAACAGTTACATCCCGTCAGCTATGAGCAGTTGCTGACAGGTGTTAAAAAGGAACAGTGGTGATTTTCTTGAGTTTAAATAGAATAGTTTTGGAAAATGACACTGCAGCAATGTAACAGGCATGATGAGACATCTTTGTAACTCATGCTATTTCCATACATTTTGATCTTTAATTGCAATAAACTACAAAATTTTACAAAGTTGTAAAATCTTAGGGTTATAGGGCAGGTTTTTAAAAAAAGTCTTGTCCAGGTCCCTTGACATAGTGATAAAAAATTTAGGGATAGTGGTTCTGAAGCAAATGAGCTCTAGGTATAAAGTTGACTTGCCCAAACGCTGAGCAAGCATCAGCAGAGAGTCATGGGCATTTTCCAGAAGCTTCTGCTTGTTCTCCTGAGAATCAACCACTTTGCCTACACGGAGCTGGTCGTCAAGGGTTATCAGAGCAGTTTTCTTTCAGCTTTCCTGAAAGCCAAAAGATATTTCTTCAACCACTCCTTCTCCAGTCCACTTTTTGGTTGCATAATGTTAAGTCCCAACTATAATAACTTAATTTCTCTTGAAGTAACTAGAGCTATTTGTTTTTTTGAAATAAACATAAGGTACGATGTCTTCTTTCTGTTTGAAAGTGTGGCCCACAAATTCCTGAGAGCTGAGTATTGATTTAGATGTACTGAATTTGTAATTGGAATAATTTAAATGGAAAATATGTATTGAGTCAGTTTGGGGCCAAAATATGGATTTATATTTATATATATGAAATCTGAAATGAAATCTTTATACAACAAATACAATACAAATATGAATATCCTATAACATATGCCGATATTTTCTGGCTCAATTAAATGTTTATAATATGCCATTGAACTTACATATGTATGTACAAACTCCCAACCACACTAGATTTTATTAAATAGTGAACACGAGCCAATGCAGTTACAATTTTTTCACTTATTTACTTGTTTAGTTATCAAAATAGTTCTTTTTATATATTATTTGTTTCTTTTTCATCTAAAGAAATAGATACAGAAAGGTTAAGTGACTTATGTAAGTTAACACATCATTTGAAGGATCAGAGGCAGAAATTAAGCCTACTTAACCTTATTGAAAAATGCTCTTACCTACCATATGTTATGACTCCTCATAATCAGTTTAATGGTGAAGAGTTTGTTCCAAAAATCTAGTGATTGAGAAATAGAATCTATGTCTGATATTTACATTATCACGTTTTATACTAACAAAAATCTTAAGATAAAAAAATTTGGCATTTACTTTATGTTTGTCAGAAATTAAAAGAGTGAGGTTAACCATGTTTTTCATATACTTAACAATTTGTATGACTTCTTTAGAAAAATGGCTATTTTGATCCTTCACCCATTTTTAAATCAGATTATTATTTTTTGGCCATCAAGTCGAGTTTCTTGTATATTCTGGATATTAATATCTTGCTGAATAAATAATTTGCAAATATTTTATTTAATTCTGCAGGTTGTCTCTTCACCCTATTGTTTTTTCTATATATAGAAGATTTTTAGGTTGAAATAATCCCATTTTTCTATTTTTGTTTGTGTTGCTTGTACTTTTGAGGTCTTCTTCATAAAATCTTTCTGCAAAACAATGTCTGAAATCTTTCTCCTGTTTTCTTCTAATAGTTTCATAGTTTCTGATTTTATATGTATGTCTTTAATCTATTTTTAGGTTTTTTTTCTTTTTTTTGTATATGGTGAGAGATAGGGGTCTAGGTTCATTCTTTTGCACATGGATATCCACTTTTCCCAGCAGCATTTATTGAAGAGGGTGCCCTTTCTACAATGTATGTTCTTGGAGATTTTGTTGACAATCAATTGGCTGTAAATACATGGATTTATTTCTGGGTTCTCTATCCTGTTCCATTGGTCTGTGTGTCTGTTTTTATGCCAGTACCATGCTAGTCTTGGTTACTATAGGTTTGTAGTGTATTTTGAAGTCAGATAGTGTGATGCCTCCAGCTTTGCTCTTTTTGCTCAGGATTGTTTTCTGGCTCTTTGGTTTTTTTCTGTGTGTGTAGTTCTATACAAATTTTAGAATTGTTTTTAACATTTATGAAAAGAATGTCATTGGAAATGCAAACCAAAACCAACTGAGATATCTTCTCACCCCATTGAGTGTGGCAATTATCAAAAAGACATAATTTATTATACAATTGCTGCCAAGGATGCAGAGAAAAGGACACTTATATATACTGTTAGTGGAAATATAAATTAGTAAGCCATTATGAAAAACAGTGTGGATGATTCTCAGAAAACTAAAAATAGAACTACTATATATCCAAAGGAAAGGATATAAATATGTTGAAGATACATCTGCATTTTGTGTTTACTGTAGCACTATTCATAATAGCCAAGACATGTAATAAACCTGTGTCCATCAGAGAATGCTTGGATGAAGAAAATGTGCTATACACACATTGAAATACTATTCAGCCACAAAAGGATGAAATCCTGTCATTAATAGCAACGTGGATGGAACTGCAGGACATTAAGTAAAATAACCAGGCTCAGAAAGATAAATATATATTCTCATTCATATGGGAAAGCTAAAATAGTTGATTTCTTAGAAGTAGTAAGTAGAATAGTGGTTACTAGAGTCTGAGAAGGGTAGAGGTTTGTGGGAGATAGAGAAAAGTTGTTTAACAGATATGAAATTATAACTAGATAGCAGGAATAAATTCCAGCGTTCTATAGCACTATAGTTAGCAATCATTTATTATATATTTCCTGATTCCTAGAAGACAGGATTTTGAATGTTCCTAACACAAAGAAATAATACGTTTGAGGTGATTAATATGCTAATTACTCTGATTTGATTATTATACACTGTATATATGCTATATTGTGTTGAAATATACTGTGTCCTATAAATACATAAAATTATTATGCATCAATTAAAAATAATAATTTTAAAATCAGTAAGGTAGAACATTAAATAGAAAGATGTTTTTATCAATTGGTGAAGAAAAGAAGCACCAGCAAAGAAAATAGTCAAGAAAACCCTTCAACCTCAACAAGAAGAACAAGAACGGAATTCTGATTGACGTTGTTGTGTATGAGAAGCTGAATTAAAATTTTATTTTGGAAAATAGATAAATATACTATTCTTTGGAAATGTGCATTTTAACATTTTCTATTATATATGTTGAAAAGAGGAAGACTGACCTTAAAAAATGTGGTGAGTTAGGATGCATAGATTTTTGGTTAAATTGAAAGTCCATAGCAAATTTTGCTGCTTATATTCCTTTTATCCATGGTATTCAGAGGTGTAAAACAATGTGAGGAAGGAAGTTTTAGGGATAAGAACAAGTGGAACTATATTGGAAGGAAAAACATTATCACAGTATCCCAGATGGGATTTTTTGAAAGGATCTCAGGTTGTCTTTGATGAGGCCATGGCTTGATGAATAGTTTCAGCTACTATTAGACTAATCCTGGTGGAAATGGGGAGTGGAAGCATCATCTGTTAGCTATTTATGAGCTTTCTTTAAAGATTACTTAGTGCTGTCTCCATAACCTTATTTGATTCTTTGAATAATGAGATAATTCTAGACACCTGCTCCTTGTAACAGCAAATTTATGTCTCACAATATATGTGGGGCAATATATGTGGAGATATTCATAGACAGATTCAACTGCTGTCATTTTTTATTGTGATTAGTGTAATGACACACTCTTCAATGGTATCTTTCCTTAATATTTAAACTTATAGAACATGTAGATTAAAGTAGGTTTTCTCTATTTAGTTTTTCTAATCATCTTAAAAGACAGAGTGACATTCTCCTGTACACCATTCCCATGCATTTCCCTGGGAACGGGTGCTGCCTCATTCTAGTTTATTCCAAAAAATATGGCTGACAACAAGTTAGTGAAAATGACATTATTATCTGGAAAATAGTGCCTTTGCTCTAAGTTATATGTAGATATAACTTTGTTATACATGTGCGTATATATATATATATATATATATATATATATATATCTCTTTTAAAGTTTTGAAGCTATATATATTTCTCTCTCAAAAATCAGTACAAATTATTTGCTACATAATTCGCAACTAAATATGGCACTGAAATTTTTCCCAATTCCATGTTTGAGTATCTCTGCATTAAAAATTAATAATTAGTAAATGTTATGTTTTGAGAGCTGAAATTCAACGGAGGGAAGAAAATGGTGCTATTAGTAAAAATAAAGCACAAACAATTATTTAAAACAATTGAATAAAAATTATTTTAAGTAACTTAACATGTATTTTTCTGATGTAATAAACTCTGTGCCAAAAATAAAATCTAAAGATTTTTATTTTATCTGGAAAAAAATAAAATAATCCAAAAGATAATGTTTTATAATATTTGGAAGATTTGATTTTTTACACTGTCACATTTTTTATAATGGACTTAAACTTTTATTATATTTTTAGGATAATTCAAACACACAGTAACATTAATTTTTCCCCAAACATGTATATATGTTATAAATCCATGATGTATATATTTATATATGATCGTATATTATAAATGCATATAAATTATATATGTACTTATATATAAATATATGATCTATAGATGCACACACATATTTTATATATATACATATACATATCACACATAGCTATATCTACCTATCTGTCTGGTTGTTTTAATACAAATAATCTTTAGTACAAATATTTGAAAGAGAAAATTAATGTGATTATGTCCTATTTCAATTACATTAGAATTTGAGTTAAATTGTTTTGATCTCAAGGAAAAAAATCATGACTCTGGAAAAATATTTAAAGAATTAAAAAAAAAAAAGCAAGAAACTTATCCAAGGTGCACTTTATACTATTCTGAAGTTCAATTTGTTTGTTTTCAAGGTTCAAGGTCTTAATTTCAGAATAGTAGAGAAAACCACCACCACAGCCAGAGAAACCAATCTTTGCAGAAATAAATTTAGTTTTAAAATTACCACTCAGAAAAATACAATTAGGATGGCGTTCTTGCTGTTAAACAATAAGCTAAAAACTCAATTGCTGTATGATTCAGATGAAATATAATCAACAGGTCCAAAGGTTAGTAGATTGCAAACACAGCCTCAAAGGTTCTCTGCTCTACTCATTTTCCTTGCGTTGTGACTGGCAGCTTCTCTCATCAAGAGTGCAGTCTATTTTCCCACTGACTTTCAGTATGACCATGTGATTTATCTTACGCAATTGAAAAGTAGCAAATGTAGCACAGCTAGAGGCTTGAGAAGTGCTTATATCTAATGTTCACTGTCTTATTGCATTTGTAACCCTGTAATCATGTGAATAGATGCATGCTAGCCTGCCTGATGATAAGCCATTACACTGGAGAGAGGCCTAGTCAATAGCATTCTCAGACAAGGCCTTCATAAGCCAACTTGCCTCGGCCACCAATCATATAGCTTACCACAGACACAGGAGCCAAAAGAACCAACAACTGAGCCCAACTCAAACTGCCAGTCTGCAGAATCATGGGCTGAATCACTGGCTGTTGTTAAAAGACAAAATTCTGGAGTTGTTATGTAGGAAATTTAACTGACAGAAAGGCTAAAGATAAATCACAGCTCAATGTAAATCACATTCAAGCTACTTGGATAATATATTACAGTGCATCCTCAAAAGACATTTTGTAAAGGCTGAAGTTGCTGTGGTATTATATATTGGCAAATTTTGCAGATAAAAATACATACACATCACTGAAAGCTACCAGGATAGTATCTCGTAGTGGGTCCTCACAAGAACTTTTATAGAAGCTGAATTCACTACAGAATCATATATTAGCAAAATTTGCAGATATAAATTTAGATATAGATACATGAGTACACATGTGTGCACACACAAATAAACAAATAAATAAAACAGAAAGCTACCAGAATAATACCTTTCAGTGGGTCTTCACAAGAATTTTCATATAAGCTGAAGTCACTGTAGTAGCCCATACAGGCAAGTTTATATTTTGTTGACCTATGTTTCCAACTAGGTTTTGATTTGCTTTTGCTACAGTCTATGTTCTAGGTAACAGTGAATAAAAGATGCATGAAAAATAAGTGTGACCCTATGAATTTCAATAGAGTTAAACATTAATTATATGTCAACTTGCATTACTCAGGGAAACCCTTTCAATGTATAGTTCATATGTACATATATGTATGTATATGCGTATATAATTATGTCTTTATCTGCAAAATTTCATGTGATGACAAACTCATAAGTATCAATGCTTCTAATATAAAGATAAGAGATAAAAAAGCTCCCAATAAAAATCTCAGAAATGTGTTCTCAAACTTTGTTTTACAACTCTTGCTTTTTATATTTCCTTCTAGGTTTGCCTATACTCATTTCATCTTTATCTCACCTCTCACCTGAGCTTTCCAGATAATAATTTATTTCAGAGAGAGATTGAAGTCCATTCTCTACAAACTTTGAAACAAAATTATATTGTTAGGTTTAAGAAATATTATACACAATAAAGAGGAAGATGATAGAATTATTTTAGAGGATTTTGCCTAGGCTACTCTGATATTAATGTGGCTCATATAATAAATTGATGAGAACTGACAACAGAAGTAATGTTCAACAAAGAAACTTGGCTAAGCTTAAAGTTAAAAAAATTAATAAAGCAATTCTGTAAAAGGTAATATTTTTAATAGATAATACTTGATGGACAATATATTTAAATAGATAATCACAACAAATGAATATTGCTATGTAAGTACTATTATCAAGTAAATTGGGTGGCATTTCTTTTAAATTAACATTAGCAATCTATCAATTATAAAGCAATCTCTTGACTTGGGACCAAACTTTTATCCTGCATACACACAGAAATTTGCTTCTGGAGTTCTACGTAATTGCCACTAATTAAGTATATTAGTGAATAAAATTAGGCTGTGTTAATAAACTAAACATTTAACTATAACCAAATACAGCACATAACTTACTTAAGAAAATACTAGATTCTTTAATATTAAGATCTATCCTTTTATTAATATTTATAGGCTTATATTTGATTTCTAAGAGTGCTGTATTTCTGAATCAGTATGTAGAACATTGAAGATAAGATTTTGCTATATTTTGTAACAATCAAGATTTCATAAATACTTCAAGTGTAGTGTAGGCAGGACTTATAGAATGGTTGAATAAGGAGAGCAGTGGCCCTTTTTTCCAGCCTTTTAACTGGTGAACATTTTAAAACACAATCATTTAAAGTCTGGAAATTGTCCAAAGGGCATAGAGCAAATGGTAAAACATTTAATCAAGAAAATATACTAAATCTCAGTAAGAGCAGCAGCCAGGTGGGGCATCTGAGTCATAACCCACTGAGTTACTGCACTGCCCTCTCCCCGCAGCTTCATGTTTCATCCCTGGAGGGGCAGGTTGCCTGCTTTTCTCACCCTCCATTACCAACCGCACATTGCAGAAGCTCCATTCTAGGCAGGTGTGGTATAGAAGACCAGTTATGCCTTTTTCTATCCAGTTCCCACTCTTGGAGCCAAAGGTGGTCCCAGGTGTGGCAAGCTGAGAATACTGGGGCCCTAATCAACCCCACTCCATCTTTTCCAAAGGATGTCAATTTCATATAATGAGGGGCAAGCCAAGAAGACCAGGGTCTGCTACTTTCCACAAACACATACACAGTTTCCATCTAGTTTGTGCTGCTACAACAAAGTACATGAGACTGAGTCATTTATAAACAACAGAAATTTATTTTTCACTGGTCTTGAGGCTGGGAAGTCCAACATCAGAGTGCCAGCAGTTTTGGTGTCTGGTGAGGGCTGCTCTCTGCTTCCAAGATGATGCTTTGAAAATTGCATCCTCCAAAGGACAAACACTGTGCCCTTATGTGGCATAAGGGAGGGAAGAGAGAAACTTGTCCCCTCGGGCCCTTTTATAAAGCCCCAATCCATTCATGACGATGGAGTCATCATGGCTTCAGCCCTCCTAGAGGTTCTACCTCTTAACACTGTTGCATTGGGGATTAGGTTTCAACATGAATTTTGGAAAGGAGCATTCCTCACTCAAACATTCAAACATAACGCAAACACTGCCCTCTAATGGAGTAGGGATGTGACTCTGGAAAAGGCGGGTGTCTACCCTCAGCTCGGGTGTAGCGTCCTGTAAGTTCTGACCTGAGAGAGGTCAGGACTTAAGGATAATGAGCTCCTCAGCTTTGCTTGAGGGGACTGACTTTATTTAGAACAGAGAATGAAGAACTTCATCTAAGGGTACTGTCAAAAGTAATAAAGATCTTGGTGGAAAGCACTTAAGAGTAAAGTGGCATTTCAGTGATACTAGTAAAACAGCAGAACAGCCAGAAGTTCAAAAGAGAAAATCAGGGGAAAGGACGGCTAAGAAGAGCTGTCTTGAGATCAGAGGCAACCCTGGGAACTGAGAAGGCTGCACGCATGCGCTGGTTTGCACCCATGCAGAAGGGATCAGAGTGGAACACGGGAAGGATTTAAAGCATTCTTCAGGTTGCACGATGACCCATCAATACAGGGGGAGGCTCACTGACACAAGGAGCTTAAACACTTCTGACCAAAGGATGATTGAACAATAAACTACTCAGAACCAGAGGTAACTACAAAAGATCAAAAATAAAACCACCCACACCCATGGCTGTGGACGCTGTGGACCTGTTCAAAGCTGCAAGGTTTATGAAGCAATCAGAGAGGGAACTTCCGAGGTACTAGTACTTGGCTAAGACCAAAAAACAAGTATATTCCCTAAATAATGATAGCAGCATCCAAGTCACATTCATAGTTGGCAATAAAGGGTTCTTCAAATCTAACTGGCTAAGAGGAATACAGCACAATCTTTAAATAATAAGTAAATATTACTGATAAAGAGGTAAACCCTGAGTAGACAGGCTAAAGATAAAAACAAGCAAAATTTAACTCAAAATTAATTATAGACCTAATTGTAAGAATAATTATTATAAAACTCTTAGAATAAAAGATAGAAGTAGTTTATTAGGTTTAAACTCTGAAAAACACAGGTGGCAAAGACATAGATCAAAGACATAGATCAATGGGGGTACATCAGAATGTAAAATTTTTGTGCTGCCAACAACATCTTCAAGAAAGTGAAAAGAAAATCTCCAGAATAGAAGGAAATATTTGCAAATCATATATCAGACAAGGGACTTGAATTCAAAATTATAAATACCTCTTATAATTTAATAATATGAAGAAAAATAACCATTATAAAAATGAGCAAAGGGTTTCAATAAACATTTCTCCAAAGAAGATATGTAGATTGCCGATAAGCATAAGGAGAGTCTCAACATAACTTGTCATTAAAGAAATGCAAACCAAAACCGCCAGGGGATACTACTTCAAAACCACTAGGAGGGTGTATTAGGGTTCTCCAGAGGGACGGAACTAACAGGATAGATGTATATATGAAAGGGAGTTTATTAAGGACAGTTGACTCTCACGATCACGAGGTGAAGTCCCACGACAGGACATCTGCAAGCTGAGGAGGTAGGAAGCGAGTAGTGGCTCAGCCCAAGTACGAAAGCCTCAAAAGTAGGGAAGCCAACAGTGCAGCCTTCAGTCTGTGGCCAAAGGCCTGAGAGCCCCCGACAAACCACTGGTGTAAGTCCAAGAGTCCAAATGCCAAGGAACCAGGAGTCTGAGTCCCAGGACAGGAAACATCCAGCATGGGAAAAAGATGAGAGCGGAAACGCTCAGCAAGCTAGCTTATCTATCCCGTCTTCTTCCGCCTGCTTTTTTTAGCTGCACTGGCAGCTGATTGGATGGTGCCCACCCACATTAAGGGTGGGTCTTCCTCTCTCAGTTCACCTACTTAATGTTAGTCTCTGCAGCACACTCACAGACACACCCAGAAACAATACTTTACCAGCTATTTATGCATCCTTCAATCCAATCAAGTTGACACCTAATATTCACCATCACAGACGGCTATGATAAAATGACAGAAAGCAAGCACGGCCAAGATTGTGGAGAAATTGGGGAACTCTCACACATTGCTCGTAGGGCCGGGCGCGGTGGCTCAAGCCTGTAATCCCAGCACTTTGGAAGGCCGAGACGGGCGGATCACGAGGTCAGGAGATCAAGACCATCCTGGCTAACATGGTGAAACCCCGTCTCTACTAAAAATACAAAAAACTAGCCGGGCGACCTGGCGGGCGCCTGTAGTCCCAGCTACTCGGGAGGCTGAGGCAGGAGAATGACGTGAACCCGGGAGGCGGAGCTTGCAGTGAGCTGAGATCCGGCCACTGCACTCCAGCCTGGGCGACAGAGCGAGACTCCGTCTCAAAAAAAAAAAAGAAAATAGTTCCGCCACTTTGGAAAACAGCTTGTCAATTCCATTTCTGGGTATACATGCCAGAGAAATGAAAATTCACATCCACACAAAAACTTCTACATGAATGTTCATAGTAGCCTGCTTCATAATAAATACAAAGTAGAAACAATCCAAGTTGCCATCAGTCGGTGAATGGGTAGTTTAAATGTGGTACAGCTATACAATGGAAGAGTATTTCACAGCAAAAAGGAATGACACAGCATGGATGAATCGTGAAAACAATATACTAAGTGAGAAAAGCAATTCAGAGAAGATGACATACTACTGTATGCTTCTATTTATATGACATTTCCAAATAGGTAAATCTATAGAGATAGAAGGTAAATTACTGATCATGAGGATGAGGTTTCTTTTGGAGGAATGAATATCTACTAAAATTAGACTGAGATATAGTTGTACAACTCTGGAAATATGCCAAAAAAATGAATTTTATGTTTTTGTGTGTCAACTGTATGGTATATAAATTATATCTCAATAATGCCGTGAAAAAAACCCTAGCTATTATTATTAATATTTTAATGAGGAAGTGAGTGCTGTTTTAATTATCTGAAGCCAGAAATAGAGTACATTGTTTTCCCATTTTGGTAGATTAAATTTCTTCTATCAAGACAATTTCCAAAATAAACTACACCTAATCTAGCAGCTCTCAAATCAGTTTCTTAATACTAAAATATTCATGAAGATACAGACTAAATAAAAGCTCAATGTATAAAAATCACAAAGAAACAAAGAAAAAAACAAGACTAAGAAACACATGCTGTCAAGAACTTTAAGGAAACTCCATTTTTCTTAAGGCATAGGGGTTTGCATTGGAATAAAATATAATGTAGAATTGACCTTATAAAACATAGTCTAACTAAATAAAAACAGGAAGACACACTATATCTCTTCCATCAGTGGTGACAACTTCCACAAAACAGATCATTGGGAGGTCTGTGTATGGTTTGATGTGGGGATCAGGATGGAAGCAGCACAGGCTGAACACACTGGCAATTGCACTGTTTTCTAGGACATTACCTCCCTACAGGGGATCCACTCTATGAAGCAGTAGGGATAAGAAATATATTGTTGCCAAGACATTGTAGGAAATATAGTTTTTAAAATGTTCTGATAATGTAGAGCATTGAAGAACCTGGACACGCTCTGTGGTTCACACCTGTAATCCTAGGAAACTGGGAGGCTGAGGCAGGAGGATCACTTGAGGCCGGGAGTTCAAGACTAGCCTGCATAAGATCCTGTCTCTACAAAAAAAATAAATAAAAATAAAATAAAAAGGTGATGCACACCTACCATCTTTGTTACTTGGTAGGCTGAAGTGAGGAGTTCAAGGTTATAGAGAGCTATGATCATGCAACTGCACTCCAAAGAAATACTGTCTTAAAAATAAAAATAACTGGTTTGCTCTTAATGACAAACAGACTCAAGACCAAACAGACTCATCAAATAATGGAAGCCTACTAAAAGCTGAACACTGAATGAGAGATTTTTATTAGTGCTTTCTCATAAGCTGTGTACCAGAACTGCAAATGCAGTACTACATGGATAGGGACAGTGACAACCTGTGTATGTTCAGAAAGGATCCATTTTTATAGTATGCTTAAGGTAAAGCAGGAACAGGGGAGAACGACACTGCAAAAGTAAAATATTTCAGAAAAAGGAAGAAGAAAATAGCAATACCAGAGGGTTCAATGAAGGATCAAAATAAATGGTGCTGTAAAATATTAAAAAGCTTCAATAAATGTAAATAATACACAACTGGATTCTTTAGCCAGAATCATGAGCTTTATTGTGTCTCTTCTCCCTTTCTTCTCTTCAATGTTGAATCATCACAGAGTACTGTTGTAGCCAATAGAGGATACTTTTTAAAATAGCCCTCAAATCTACTTATTTTTTTCCATCTCTCGTTCACTGGCTCAAATTGTTATTGGTGGAACGCATCTGCACAGGTCTGCAGCAACTTCAATTCTTGCTTCCTCAGTAGAAAGAATTAGACTAAAGGATATAAGGCAGAAAAAGAAGATGGAGGCAAGTTTTAGAGCAGGAGTGAAAGTTTATTAACAAGCTTTCCAGCAGGAATAAAAAGAAAGATACACTTAGAAAAGCGCCAAGCTGACCTCTTCTTGCAGGACAAGCACCGCATGTGACTTTGGACTTGGGGTTTTATATGTTGTACTTCCGGAATCTTTGTGTCCCTTTTCCCTTGATTCTTCCCTTGGGGTGACCTTCCCGCATGCGCGGTGGCCTGCTGGTGCTTGGGAAGTGAGTCTGCTCAGTCTATTTCCTGGAGTTTATGCATGCTCACCTGAAGCTTTTCCTGGAAGCTTCTTCCCTTTACCTGCAGCATGTCCCGGGAGGGTCATACATCAGTTAAACTCCACCATTTTGCCTTTTAATGAGCGTGCTTGAGCCCATTGAGCCAGCTCATGAGATCTTACCAGGAAGATGCTGATCACAAGCTTCAGGTGCTTCCTATGTATAGGGAGCCTGCCTTTCCCCGGTGCTGGCTGTAACCAATTATTATTTTAGGGAGACAGTTAACAACAGCCTGACCATCACCTGATCATCAACCTGGTAGGGTGTTGGTGGAGTGCTCTCCTGCCCTGCTCATGCCTGACTAGCTACCACATGTAACAAACTGAAGTTCTGCCAATTTCTAGAATTGCAAATGTTCAAATTTCTTAGTCTCGCTGAGTCTTAGTTCACTCATCTGTAAATGATGGTAACAAGTATCTCGTTATAGAAATAACTTGTACCCATGAAGTTTGGGGAAGGATTAGGTGGAACACTAATGATAAATCAATTAACAGAGTATATGGCATATAAGTAAGAATTTTATTAAGATTCAAATAACATAAAATACATAAAAAAATGTCCTTGCCTTTTTACACAATTCAGAAAGAGATTCCAGAAATACCATTTGACCCAGCAATCCCATTACTGGGGATATACCCAAAGGAATATAAATCATTCTACTATAAATACACACACACGTATGTTTATTGAAGCACTATTTACAATAGCAAAGGCATGAAACCAACTCAAATGCCCACCAGTGATAGACTGGATAAAGAAAATGTGGCACATATACACCATGGAAATCTATGCATCCATAAAAAGGAGTGAGATCATGTTCTTTGCAGGGACATGGATGAAGCTGGAAACCATCATTCTCAGCAAACTAACACAAGAACAGAAAACCAAACACCGCATGTTCTCACTCATAAGTAGGAGTTGAACAATGAGAACACATGGACACAGAGAGGGGAACAACACTCACCAGGGTCTGTTGGGGGCTGGGAGGTGAGGGGAGGGAACTTCGAGGCCAGGTCTGTAGGTGCAGCAAACCACCATGGCACATGTATACCTATGTAACAAATCTGCACATTCTGCACATGTATCCCGTTTTATGCACCTGTATCCCGTTTCCTTTAGAAGAAATTTTAAAAAACAAAAATTTTAAAAAAAGTTTTTGCTCCATCGAAACATTGAGATATATATATATATAATCTCCACAGTAAGGTATACTGGTCTGAGATTGCTCTTGCTTTCAGCAACATTAAAGCCAAGTATAATGCAAAACAAGGACTATACACTGTAAAAATATTAAAATTAATTATGATTCAGCACTTCAATTTTATTGAAAGTTATCAATGCTTTGAATGATGCAAAATTGTTGGAAAAATATGGTAAACTACTTAAATATACAATGAAAACACAGAAGGCATAACATCATTCAGTATTTTAACAATTAGTAATACATTGCTTAAAGAATTAAATGTAAATAATTGTATTTACATTTTAAAAACAGTATGTATTGCTTATATAATACTGAAAAAACAAAAATATGTTATTAACATTAAAAAAAAACATAAACAATGGACAGAGATGGTGGAAAAACCCAAAGCTACAAAGATAGCAATAACAAAATAAACACATTAAAACAATAAATATCAGCATTTTAACCTCCCCAATAAAGGCCTTAACTTCAACTGGGATTAAAAAAAATTAATCTCTAAATTGTATGACAGATGCACCTAAATCAAATTATTAACAAACAAACCCAAGGGAATAAACATTAAATTAGTCATTCTAATTAAGAAGAAATACTAAATAAGTCTTTCTTTTAAATTTCAAAATCCGTAAACTGAAAATGTGCAAATAAAATATAATTTGAATCTTTGAATTCTTGAGGTATACTCGAGGAACAGCTATAGAGTTTTCCTTTTTAAAATAAAAGCAAAATTATATTAAATTCTCATCTTTTATAATGAGAAATTGGAGTTGGAAGTATGTCTCTAGCTATATTTCCATATTGTTATATAAAAATGCAATACAACAAATAATAAAAATAAACCAAAAATTCGTATAAGGATTGGTAGACTTAGTAAGCTTTACCTATGAAGGACACTTTGGTAATTACTACTTGGTTCTCTCTCATATACACACACACACATACACAGTGTTATAATTTATGATGCAAATCAAATTAATTAGAGCAGGATAGGACAAAAGTAGAAATGGGGTGTTTGTAGGCACAGACATATTTGCTACTGAGAGAAAAAGAAAATGGAAAGAAATAGACAAAAGAAGGAAAGCAGAGGGCCATGTGGCCGGGTCCTGTGAGTGACGCTGAGTGAGGGGAAGTGTGTTAGAGGCAGAGAGAGATTGAAGGCCACCTCATGGATGAGAGATGTGGAGAATAAGAGGAAGAGCAACACAGCATTTGTGAAGTACTGTACTTTGAGTTTCAAGAGATCCAAGAATATTAGAATTATTTTAAATTACTTTTGATTAATGGATGGTGTTTTTTGAACGTTGAAATAGGGCCAATGGGGCTGGGAATTTCTCCTGGTTATGTTTTGTGAGGTTGTTCAGATTTTGTGCTCACCTGGACTAGTTAAAACTCTATGTTTCTGCCTGGACCTCAGCAGAGGGCACACTTTTAACAGAACTGTCATCCCACTGGAATTAAGTGGGAAAGTGGAAGAGCATCCTGACCCAGGTTGACAGGTTTGAGAAGAACTCACAAGCTGGACAGGTATGGCGGTGACATTGCCAAGCTTGGGATTGCAATTTTTGAGAAAATGAACATTTCAGGACTGGGGGATACATGTGTTAGAAAAAAATAAAGTTGAGGAGTAAATGTGGTTTCAGTAAAGATTTTGAGAAGCCAAAAATAAGTCCCCTATGGATGAATTTACTAACGGAAAAATTACCTCTCATTTTGCCTCAAAGAAATTGCAGTTCCTTATAAAATTAAAATCATTTCTGAAAGTACAGTAGAAGCTGGTGACAGATATTATGAGATTTGTTCAAAAATAAATGTTAAGATATATTTTATTGGGAAAAGTAGCTCTTCATTTGCTATAAAAGCATTCTAGAAAAATTAAATATAAAATATTTCTAACATATAAATAGAAGTCAATATATTTAATTGCACATATAAACATAGGATAAGAAAGAACTTCATAAATATGACAAGAATGCCAGAACCCAAGAGGGAAAAATATGTACATTTGATAAGTTAATAGAAAATGGACAGGAAATTGTAATGAAAAAATAATACATAAATAAACATGTAAGATGGTGAAATATAAAAATAAATACAAACACACTGTATGTAAATATAGCTACAGATACAGATGTAGATACAATTATTTTCTATAAAATTGTGAAATATAAATAAAATATATATTTAATTTACATGTACGTACGTGTCTGCATATTTGTTTATCTATTATCTGTCTGTGTATTGATCATCTATTCTGGAGTGAAATTTAGTAATTTGGAATGTGGCTAGGAGATTACACCATGTTGTTTAAATTACATAATGCAAGACATTTTAGAAATTTCTGTTTCTTTTTTTTTTTTTTTTTAAGACAGAATCTTGCTCTGCTGTCGCCCAGGCTGGAGTTCAGTGGCACAATCTCTACTCACTGCAAGCTCCGTCTCCCTGGTTCACGCCATTCTCCTGCTTCAGCCTCCCAAGTAGCTGGGACTACAGGTGCCCGCCACCAAGCCCGGCTAACTCTTTTTGTATTTTTAGTAGAGACGGAGTTTCACTGTGTCAGCCAGGACGGTCTCACTCTCCTGATCTCGTGATCTGCCCGCCTCGTCCTCCCAAAGTGCTGGGATTACAGGCATGAGCCACCGTGCCCGGCCTAGAAATTTCTGTTTCTGTTTAATCTTTGCAGCTGTGTGTGTGTGTGAAACAAAAATGGATATCTTCTGAATAACCTGTATAAAATTTTAACATAATCCCAGAGACTTTTGAATATTCTCTGCTGAAGTTATTCATAAAGTATTTTCCTAACTTCTTAAATTCTGTAATAAAATGAATAAGAATGGAAAGGGTATTAACCAGGGGATTAGCTGCATGCGCAGTGGTGCAGGGGCATGGCACACTGAGGACCACAGAAGATTGATCCTACAGAAAATGCTACAGATTACATAAGGAAAAAATTACAAGTGGGTAATGTAGGTTCAAAATACGGATAATTTGAATAATTATTCTAATAAAATGCCCACTGCTATGCCTGAATAAATGATAAAAAATATAGCCCTCAGAAATAAAGCTGAATATTTAATCTTCTTGTTTAATTTTTAAGTAGCCCAAAAATGTTCAGGCTCTCATAATAGAAATGTACGTATAGTCTACTACTATGAAACTAAAAAAAAAAAAAAAAAAAAAAAAGCATATTAATCTATGAATTCAATGATGCAGGCAATTGAACTACTCTTAGCACCCTTTACACAACTCTGGTTACTAATGAGGTATTCTTTTGTCCCGTGTGTCATAGCTTCTTCAACTACAGTGGCTCTGCCACTTTCTTGCCAACTGGGAGATGGGCATCTCATATGAGGTGCCCCAGCGAATTAGGAGGTACATCATCATCTCACATTCTTGTGGTCTTTTAATCTACAGCTAACAGCTAGATGCTATCATGAAAGCTGAGTTCAGGACTCACTTTTATGTGTTCCTATAGACTAGCTAACAGATTTTAAATGAATGAGAAAAGTATATAGCTATTGCAACATAAATTCATTTATCACAATATTTTCTCTTTGTATGGAGAAACCCATCTATTCATATTTGCCCTCTTAACTGTACTCACTTCTCCATAATCTTAGGGACCGCTCATTAAAGAAGTCTTCAGGTTTGTTTCTTCACTTAGTATAGAAATATTACTTTGCTGGGCTAAGTATTTCACTGACATAACAGATTTTTGATCTGTTATGAGGCCTACTTTAGTTAGATTTAAATTCAATTACATATAACATATAAATTCAAACTAACACTGGTAAAAATGGATAAAAGTTTACCTTTTTCTTATAAATAGAAATGAAAAGGTAGACATTTTGGAGGTAAACTACCTCAGGGCCCCTTGTCTTATTGTTCTACATTCCTAGATAATGCCTCATAACACAAAAACTAGCAATTTCCAGAAGAAAATAACAGAGAAAGGTATTCTTTTTTTTTTTTCTTAAAGAGCAGTCCATGGACATCTGATAGACTACTTTACATAAATTTAATTCAGAATCTAATAACATGGTCAATACCTATCTGAAATTGAAGTTGAGAAATATAAGCTTTATTCAATTTGGAAATATTGCTGAACAAAAATCTGTGTTTTGTTACTTATGATGATGAGGAGTATAGACATTAAGAGAAAATTAGTTGTCTCTGACCAGGTTTCTATATTATTTATCTTCAACACACATCAAAGGCTAAAATGAGCTCTAAATTAATCTTGTGAGGGATGGACAAAAGATTCCAAAACAATAGCCACAACTGTGTACTTAGGTACAGAACTTAATTTTAATTTTTGAAGGTGGTCTTGGAATGAATAAGTTGTAAATTCTGTAACCCTATATATGTGTGATATATTTATTCTTTATTCAACAAATCTCAATTATTTTCTTAATATTTAAGTAAAGATCCCTGTGGGCTAGAAAGAATGTTTGGATTTTTTTTACATACATGTCACATGTGTGATAGGCAGAAAGTGTCTCAAAGATATCCACAGTCTAATCCTCCAAAACTGTGAATATGTCAGTTTACATGGCAAAAAGAATTTTGGAGATGTGATTAAGGACCTTGAGATGGAAAGATTATTTTAGATTATCCCCCTGGGAACAATGTAATCAAAAGAGTCCTTTTAAAAGGGAAGCAGGAGTGCCAGAGAGAGAGAGAGAGAAATTTGAAGATGCTATATTGCTGGCTTTGAAGATGCAGCAAAACGTCATGAGCAAGGGAATGCAAGCAGTCTCTGAAGCTGGCGAAGGTAAGGGAACAGTTTCCCCCCAAGAACGATCAGAAGGAATGAAGCCTCACTGTCACCTTTACTTTAGCTAACTGAGGCCTCTGACCTATAGCGGTGGTCCCCAACCTTTTTGGCATCAGGGACCAGTTTTGTGGAAGACAATTTTTTCATGGACTGGGATTGGGGGTAATGGTTTTGGGATGATTCAAGCTCATTACATATATTGTGCACTTTATTTCTACTATTATTACATTGTAATAATTATACAACTCACCATCACATAGAATCATTAGGAGTCCAGAGCTTGTTTTTTTGCAACTAGAGGTCTCATCTGGGGGTGGTGGTGTGTCCGGAATTGGTTCCTTCCGGTGGGTTCTTGGTCTTACTGACTTTAAGAATGAAGCCATGGACCCTTGCGGTGAGTGTTAACAGTTCTTAAAGATGGTGTGTCGGGAGTTTGTTCCTGCAGATGTTCAGATGTGTCTGGACTTTGTTCCTTCTCGTGGGTTCGTGGTCTTGCTGACTTCAGGAGTGAAGCCGCAAACCTTCACAGTGAGTGTTACAGCTCCTAAAGGTGGCGCATCCGGAGTTGTTTGTTCCTCCCGGTGGGTTCGTGGTCTTGCTGACTTCAGGAGTGAAGCCGCAGACCTTCGCAGTGAGTGTTACAGCTCATAAAGGTAGTGTGAACCCAAAGAGTGAGCAGCAGCAAGATTTATCGTGAAGAGCGAAAGAACAAAGTTTCCACAGTGTGGAAGGGGACCCCAGTGGGTTGCCACTGCTGGCTTGGGTGGCCAGCTTTTATTCCCTTATTTGGCCCTGCCCATGTCCTGCTGACTGGTCCATTTTAGAGTGCTAATTGGTGTGTTTTTACAGAGTGCTGATTGGTGCCTTACAATCCTTTAGCTAGACACAGAGCACTGATTGGTGCGTTTTTACAGAGTGCTGATTGGTGCGTTTACAATCCTTTAGCTAGACACAGAGTGCTGATTGGTGCATTTTTCCAGAGTACTGATTGGTGCATTTACAATCCTCTAGCTAGACAGAAAAGTTCTCCAAGTCCCCACTCGACCCAGAAGCTCAGCTGACTTCACCTCTCAGTGGAAGACAGTGATGGATCATCAGGCATTAGATTCTCTTAAGGAGAGCACAACCTAGATCCCTCGCATGTACAGTTCACAATAGGGTTGTTGCTCCTGTGAGAATCTAATGCCACTGCTGATCTGACAGGAGACAGAGCTCAGGCAGCAATGCAAGCAATGGGGAGAGGCTGAAAATACAGAGAGAGCTTTGCCTGCTTGCCTGGCGCTCACTTCCTGCTGTGTGCCCTGGTTCCTAACAAGCCACAGACAAGTACCAGTGTGTGGCCCAGCAGTTAGGGACCCCTGACCCACAGCACTGTATGCATTTATGTTGTTTTAAGCTACTAAATTTATGGTAATTTGTTATAGAAGCATTAGGAAACTAATACACTATTTAACAAGTAAGAGTTAACAACTTAAATGTTCAAATAAAATTTAGTTTCTTTATTTTCTGAAATGTGCTTAATTTGTCTTCTGGATGATCACCTTATTAAGGTAAAGAGGAGAATTCAACTTGCCAGCTAATTACATCTCAGTTTCTTCTATATAAACTGTCTCATGATTATTGTTCATGTTTTCACATCATCCTTCCCCCATCATTTCCTACTTACCTCTAGGATAGTATCTGGTTATATTTAGGATGGAGTCTGATGGCAGTAAAATAGAAGTGCCACAAATCCACGTTTGTCTCACAGTTTGTCTATTTTTATCACTGAACTGGTATCTATGAGATGGGACTGTTCTTAACTGGTTCTTTCTTCGTAACACTGCAAATGAAGTGTATTTGACTCTGATCACAAAGGTTGTGAACTCTGTTTTTTTGGCTTCTGAATTTGCTGTTCGTGGCTCCTCTCAGCTCACATATGACCCTGAGCATACAGGAACTTCTGGATTACCTATGCATCACTCCCGGTGTCTCAAGAGTCATGAGATCTTCCATAGACTCATTTAACAGAACACTTTCCTTGGACAATGATTCAATATTACTACATACAGGGTATTGTGCCAGCCTGAATATAAGGATGTGAGGCTTTATCATGAAGTATACAAACCTCCAGACTCTTCTAAGCAAAGCAAGCTATCATCTCTGATGCCCTAGGCTTCCTTAAACTATGTCTGTATATTTCTTTCAGACCCCTATTAAGGGTCCTTTCAGAGAAGTAGAAAAAAGCAAGGACACTGATCTCTTAGAGTAAATGTATTACCGTTTTTTTCTCTTTTACTTTCCTCTATGTATGGAACAATAATGAATAGATTTTTCCACCACCTCTGTTGGGGTGGATTTCCTTTTATATTAATAAAATACTCTGATTTCTCCCTTTTGTACGTGAAGGTTGTTAACCTACACTTCGGATATGGAATGGTCTCTTAATGAACTTGAACCACTATTTTCTTTCAGGGAAGTAGCTATCTCTTAAGATGATGCCTCGCTATGTTTTGAAAAATAAAGCCAGTTTGGAAACTCAAGTTACAACGACCCTTTTATTGTTGGTAGTTTTCATTCACCTTTTGAAGTGATGGATGCCATTTATTTAAGAGTTTAGATATGCAAATTTACTGGTCATGAAAACACAATTTCAAATATACCAAAACTTACTGTTCTTATACTCATATTTTTTGAAATAGACACCACTTATTTCCTATTTATGGTTCCACTGCTCTTATTTCCTTTATACTGGACTTTCCAATACAGTGAGGAAATAATTTATTAATGTCTTCCAGGTTGTTTTTTCTATCTCAAAATATATTCAGAGTATAAATGTTCAAAGCACAAATATCCACGAAGGTAAATTCATTTTAAGATAATTTTATTTTGGACTTTATTTGATTAAAAACAGAGTGATTGTAGATTCTTGAAATAGAGAATGACATTTTGAAAACATCTCTTTACTAAGATTAATCTACTGGTCATAAGCAAAACAATTTGAGGGGGATTTAAAACATTTTTAGTTTCCATCACTAAATAAACATTTTAGGAGACATCAGGCAAAATTTTGACATTGCTGGAAGAGTATTTCAATCTGAAAATAGTATGTAACCAACCTTATAAATATACTTAATTTATTAATGCACTTAAATTATAAGTAGATGAATTTATAATTTAAAAATATTTATATAAATTGTATTTCCTTAAAATTGTTACAAAATGATATCAAATATTCTGATTTGAATGACATGTAGTAAGGCTTAAAGGAAATTTCAACATTCCTAACAACTCTGTTTTTAACTTTGGCACTTTCTACTAAAAGAAGATTTAGTTCTAGAGTTGCTGCTGATGGTAAGATTTGAACGTCTTATTGTTAAAACTCTCTGAACTATAGAATGAATAATATGCTTACATATGTATATGTATGTGTATTATTTATTAACCAATAAAACAAAACCTATCCAACAAGAACTTTTTATGCCTCTAGCATTTAAAATGAATGGATTTGCCAACTTTCAGCTGGCCAGTTATTAACAGAAAGATAGATTAGTGACAGAGATTGTGTTTATGGAAGTGCATTAATATTAATTAAAAAAATTGCATCCTCAACTTATTTTTATTTTCATGTATAAAATTCAAAGAAAAATTTACTTTAGTTCTTTTTTCTTACTTCACTTTAAAACAGATGTCAATACAGCAATATGAGCCAGCTCTGAAAATGGACATAAAGAAAATACAATATCTGGAGGAGGAAATACATATGAAAACACATTTCATAAGATATTAATTATATTTTCATTATAATTACTGATGCCATGGACTCTTCTACACTTTTCCAAATTCATACAATCTAATCCTCAGTGTAATTATTGATTGCCCAAAGTGAACTCCTTGGCAACAAAGTCCAATATTTTCTGCCTCATTTCTACAACACTCATAAATCAATCATGAATTCAAATCATCAACTTTGTCTGCAATAACATGCATAACAGTGATGAAGGAATGTAAATTTGCTTAAAAATGTCAATTTTATGGACAATTTCTGACAATAAGTTAGGCTTATTGTAGAGTTCTTGAAGCATAGTTTCTACCCTGTAGTAATTTTAAAAACATCAATCTATGTTTTTCCTCTTTGGAAAGTTTAATTCTGCTAGATGGAAAATGGAGGTTAAATAAATTTAGTGTTTTCTATCATGCTTGACTCTTTCGAAACAAGAGGTTTGACTTATGTTCTAACTTATTTGCACAAAATTCCTTCTGCAAGCCACTGTGTACTTAGACTAATACAAACTGAAAGTGAGGGGTTCGTTTGTGGCACGTGAGAAAATCAAGTCTGTGTTTGTTTTCAGTACATAGCTGCTAAAAAAGAAAATTTAAATGATAATATAGATGCAGACATATTAAATGAGGCTAATTTGAAAGGATGTGCCATTTACTTTTACGTAGATTAATAAATAGGTATAGATATAAGAATTCATTTCTCTCTGTTAAATGTGTAAAAATGTGTGTCACACATACAAACACACACACACATGCATACATAGACCTATTTTCCCTTTTAGAACTGCTATTACTAATTTTCCAGGCTCCAAGATTAATTCAGGTATTATTATGAGTCATATATAAAAATCAAGAATCGTTTTAACCATGAATTCAAGCACATTAAAATTGGATTTTATGGAAAAATAACTTTAAAAAATAAAATTGGTTTTATGAGAACATAATTTGGATGCCCATATAATCCTGCATAATTTAAAGATACGTTTAGAAGTATTTACTCTCAGTGCTTTTTAAAAGCACCATGATTAAATTATTTTTTAATTTTAAGGTTTTGATGACAATAACATCAATTTAAATATTCAACAGTTTGCAAATCACTAAATACTATTTAGTTTTAAAAACAGTAACGCTTTCTTACACAGAAGCCAGTGATCTCAGATATTAAAGCCACTGATTACAAAGAAGAGAAAGTAGAGCGAGGGATTCAGAAAAAAATAATTGACATATAAAGCCAAAACTCATGGAAAAACAGAGGATGAGAACCTCCACACTTATATTTAAATTGGAATAGGCAGTATGCTATGCTACAATACAAAGAACCCTGGAACTGTGATTGGGAGGCCTAAGTTACAGTTAGAAATCTATCATCTCTTTATGCTACACTGTGTAATGAGATTTAACTTAGGATTCATACTTGTAAAAGGAGGAAAATGCCAGCCTCACAGTCTCGGTACTTACCACAAGTCTATTTAGTGAAAACACATGTTGCTTTGAAGACCAAAGAAGACTCATGTAAATGAGTTTCACAAAACAAATATCCTTATGCATTCACACTCCATAGTCTGACTTCCTGTTTACTGCATTACAGATTTTCTGTCTCTTTTCAAGTTTTAAGCTCATAACTAAGTATGAGATCAACTACTGAGTGATACGTCCTGTTTGAGGAGCATTACTCAATGGCAATGCTGGAGATTCAGTTAAATAACATATATATATATATATATATATATATATATATATATTTTTTTTTTTTTTTTTTTTTTTTTTCGGCACTAAAGGGCAAAAAGAGCCAAAGAAACAAACCAAAACAAACAACGAACCAAACCACAAAACAGCTTCCGGGATCTGATGCTGGATTTTGAGATAATTTATTAGAGTAATCATAGAATTGGATAGTAAAGTATGTGAGCTATTTAAGTAACAGGGTATTATATTATTTATCTTACTGCTTAAAAATTAAAACATATTGAATAATATTAATAGTAATTCAATAGGAAGAGGTTTCATTGTGCATGTGGTTCAGAGCGTTTTCAAGTGATCAATATCGATGAACAATAAGGGTTAAGTGCAAATTATTTCCAGGGCTAAAGTGTCCATTTATCTACAAATAAATTTTTCTACTAGTTCAGCTAGAAACTCAACTTTTCTATCAATAGCAGAAAGAAAATCAGATTGCTTCCGAAATCAGCTTCCCCTTCTAAAGAAACATTAATCTTCAAAACCTGATTGTAAAGTTCCCTTTGTTTAGGGCTTGATTCTATTCTCAGATATGGAGATGAATCTCAGTTCTGTGCCTTGGAAGTCAATTATGGTAACTGCATTTCAAACGCAGCAGAATGATTTTCCAAGGGATTAAGATGTATGTGTTTGTGAGAAAAATAAATTTTGAGTTTCTATGGCTATAAAAGATGTGAAATGGTTAAGCTTTGAGTGCTATCATAGAAAAGTTTTTCAAAAAGACTTGATGTTTTGTCAATATTGATTCAAGCTTCTCAGTGTCACTGAAGTAAAAATAATAAAGTTCTGTTGCTGCAGGGACATGAAGGAAAAAAAGTTTGATTGATTCTTCCATTATCCAATGACAGCTTTTACAAAGCAGAGAATAAAAATGGCAATTAGATGGTTGGTCTAAAGAGAAAATATGTGAGACTATGTATGGAATTTTTGAGTGGAGACAGTCTAAATATGCAAAAATGAGAGCAAAAACCAGATCTATATCACTCCAAAGATTAGAATATTACACCTATTTTTAAAAGTATAACAAATAATCTGTAACTCTTTTTCTTGTATATTTCAGGGCTACATCTGAGTTTAATATACAGTAAAGATGTGGAAGCATTTTACAAGTTTAATTTAATAATAATTAATGGTAGGATCAATTTGACTAACATTTTAAAATTAACAAAGGAATTTCACATTATTTTATTAGTTCATTAGAAATATGGAGTAATTATGCTGTGACTGTTCCATTTTTCCATTTCCCATTTTACATGGATAGAAATCAAAAGGCGGCATAGCTTAATGAACTATCAATGATGTTTACCTGGAGTCAATACCAGAATCTTGACTTTCTGAAAATAACTTTATATTTTATCTGGTTTTACACACACACGTGTATACAGTAATAATAAGTTACTTTTGATAAACTTTATGGAATACGTATACCAGTTAGAGTAAAATTAAAATACATATGCAATTGTTTCAATATTTTTTAAAAACAAGATGTATTTGTATATGCATGTCTTAACTAGCCAAATAAAACAAATAAAAGGTAAATTTTTTGTGGTTTATAAAATCATATCACAATATCAATAGAATATTTAATAGGTTAAATATATTAGAACATGTGAACATAGTTTAAATGTGTAATCAGTAATTGTTTATTTTGTAGAGTTAAAAGAAAGAAGAAAATAAAAATGAAAGAAAGCTAGCTTCACTTCCACCCAAATTTGGAAACATCTATTCATGCATTTTACAGATATATGTGTGACATGCACTATATAGGAGAAATTTCAAGTTGTTTAAGAGAATATCAGTGCAATGGCTGCCTGCATGGAGATTATAGTGTAATATAATCTATAATATAATTATAGTGTAATGAGGAAAATAGATGTGAATAAATGAATGCAAGTGTCATCAAGAGAAAACCCAAGGAGCTATGGGAATGTGGAAGCCATGGACTTCAACAAGTCTTGAAAATGGAGTGAATGAGAAGAAAAGATTCTTGAGGGGGAAAAAAAGCTGGAGTTAACTGAGGAAGTGGAAAGAACATTTCAAGAAAAAGAAATGGTAAAGTGAAATGACTGAGATAGGAAATAGAAAAGTCCATTTGAGACAATAAAAGAAACCAAGCTTTGGATGGATCCTAAATGACAAGTGAGAAAAAGACACAACACAAGTGTGAAGAGAAACACATAAGAAAATGGAGGCTAGTGCTTCCTATTTCTCTAAAGGGAAAAGGCGAAGACTGAATTATGTGAAGAGCAAACTCCCTAATTCACATGACTGTTTTCAACAAACTATTCTGGCTGGGCTGTGTATAATATATCAAAAGTGGGCAATACATTCACTGAATTTCTTACTGGTAATGTAATCAGTAAGTGTGTTTACAATACAGCTTGTTTTACATAGGGACAATAAAGGTACATCAAACTAGATTGAAATCAGCAATATCTAGGAGTTGCAATAAGTGAGAGTTAATGACTAATAAAATACATTGGAGATATTTATGAAGGGTATTTAAAATATGCAAGAAATGTCAATCTGGGCTTCTTATATAAGTATGTGTCCTGTCTGCATCAGATAGTAAATTAAGTCATAAGAAAACAAGAGACGTCTTAGATGAGATTCTAATGTAGGAAGAGAGTTGATTTACTCCAACATTTAAAAGTAAACTTGGAGAAAAAAAGTCAATAAATATAGTTGAAAATGAACTCCTGGAGACGTGGAAGGAAACCTAAAGGGAAAAAAAAAGTACTTGAAGTTGTTAGTACAGATTAAGGGTGCCCTATTCTGCTAAGATATAGAATATGGTGAAAATTTAAAATATATTTACTGTATTTAGCCACATGAAGATTCATGATGACATTAATGAGAACAGTCTTAGTAGAATATGAAAACACAATACAATTTGCAGTATTTTGATACTGGAACAGGAGGTATTGAGAGAAAGATTGTTTACCAGAAAGGCACTATAGAATGCATTTAACCCACGATGATGAGTCTGTTATTTCAATGGCATTAGTTAACAATATTAAACATGAAATTGTTTTATATAAACTTTCAGATCCTTGGCTTTTCTTGAAAAATCTAATAATTCAATAATGTATTATCTCACATTACACCATAGACAATAAGAATGGCTACAACTGAGTACCTGCTATCTCTATTCAATGGATAGTGTTCTTTGGAAATTGTTTCTCTGAGTGGGGTCTGGTTTTTTTATTGGTTCACAATGAGATAATCACATATAGCTCTTTAAAACTGTCAATCAGTAAAGAGATAAGATAAAAGTCTATTTTCAATTTCTATACTTATTTCTGTAAGTACCATTAACAAAGTGTGTCTATGTCAGCAGAGTCCACAAATGCGATTTTGAATTGCACTGCTCTAGAATTTGCCTCTGTGCCAACTGGTCTTTGCAATCTCCTTGACACTGAGTTGGATATCACTAGCTATTTTGCATATTGTTCATGGTCATGTTTTCTTATTGAAAAATTAAGAGGTAAAAATATTGCTTCATCCACTGCCTCTAACAAAAACAGACAAATTATTAAAAGTTCCACCTATATTAAGAAAGGTGAAGGAAGAATATGACTTCAAGAAATGGAAATATGTTGATATATGATTAATAATCAATACTAAGCTTATAGAAAAAGTATACAAGTAAAATAGAAATTTGGGGGCCATCACAGTTTACCTAGTAAGTTGCTGTTGTAGTCATTTGAATTTTTAATGTTGATATTTACTTTCAAGTAAGTCTGGCTATATAAAGGAAGAGAAAGATGAGGTAATAAGAGAGAGTGAATGGATTGTTCAGATTTGTTGGTGATGCATTTTTCCTTTTCTCTTTTTTAGATGGGAAAAAATAGAAACTTTAAGTGATTAAAAGATAAAAACAGGTAAGAGAGTGAGGTTGAACACTTAGTAGAAATAAGAAATATTTAAAATTCTGGAGAAAGAGAAAGACCAGGATCCAGAGAAAAAGTGAATGAGTTGATTTTTGGTGGAAGGAGGAAAATGCCATCTATTGTAAGAAAAAAGATAATTAGTAATTCATGGTCTTAATAATTAATAAATTGAATAATTGAAAATTTTAGACTTGTTAACATTGAAGTTTAATTATCTCGAGTTTATCTTCTTTCACTTTTATTTGTTTTTTCCTCTCAGAAATGCCTTGAGACTTTGTCCATGTACTTTGTATCAAGCATGTTTACATAAACTATGTTACTTACTCTGGAAAAATTGATTTAACTGATGAATAATCTCTTAAAGCTCAAGTCAAGATTTTTCATTTAAGTTCATTGTCAATAATGCAAATCTTACAACTATATAATATATTAAGAATAACTTGTTTTTGCTATCTTTCATGAAACTTTCTATAGAATTAGTGATTTGAACCAGCAGTAATGGCATTTTATGCCTCAAATAGTAACAATATCAAAGTTACATACTTTAGGGTAAATATTGCAAGATAAGTTAAATTAGTATAAGATATTAATAATATGAGTTATTCTTAGTCTTCTGGAGCTGGAGTGATTAATTTCTCAGCTCTAGCAGCCCTGAAAAAATTTTAGGTAACTACTCATGGAAGAAAAAATTGAGTACTCATCTGAATAAACTAGATAATGGTTCATTATTTCAACATGTATCTCCTTTGTTCTATTTGATTTTTTTTTTTTTTTTTTTTTTTTTTTTTTTGAAAGGAAGTCTTACTCTATTGCCAGGCTGGAGTGCAGCGGCGCGATCTCTGCTCACTGCACCCTGTTCCTCTCGGGTTCAAGTGATTCTTCTGCCTCACTCTCCCAAGTAACTGGGACTACAGGCACGTGCCACCACGCTGGCTAATTTTTGTATTTTTAGCAGAGATGGGGTTTCACCGTCTTGGTCAGAATGGTCTCGTTCTGTTGACCTCATGATCTACTTGCCTCAGCCTCCCAAAGTGCTGGGATTACAGGCATGAGCCACCACACCCGGCCTTGATTTTACTTATAGAAATAACTTAAAAGTAAACACACACACACACACACACACATATATATAGATAAGTATGTATATATAAAAGTACATATATATAAAAGTAACATATGTATGCATACACACACACACATATATAATAATGCATACAGTTTTTAACTAACAGGATAAGAAGCACTGAAATATTGCCATCTAGCACAACCCTTGAATTGGTTTGGTTTCTAATGTCAGTGCATCTGGTCTCCATTCCACTATTCTGGGCAAGATTTCCATTCTGAAGAGCAGCTTTGTCGTGCTTATTGACATGGCTTTGCCCTCATTTTGTCTTTTCTCATTATCATGAGGTGACTGCAGGAGGTCTAGGCATTGGCTTCAGACAAGGCAGAAACTGACCATCTCCACAATACCTGCTATGTGGATGTGCAATTTAAAGTAAGTTTCTAATCATTCACAACAATTCCCTCTTTCTTAACATTAATCAGAACTGAGTCACATGCTGACTGTGTAAAGCAGTGGTAGTGACTGGAGACGAGGCATCTTTTCAAAGAAGACTATCCACTTTATATTACACGAAGTTCCGTATTGACAATTCAGGTAATGTTTCCTTTTTAACAAGCAAGTCAAATATATACAATAGAAAAGAGATAAACTGCTTCTCTTACACACTCAATAATATTCAGGGTTTTTTTAGGAAAGAGGAAGTACTCTACTGTATGCAAATGGTTCTCAAACTGTGGTTCCTTGACCAACAGCATTATTATTATCTGTGAACTTGTTATGAACACACATTCTCAGATCTTAGACCTAATGTACAAGAAACTCTGGGGCAGAGCCTAATCATCTGTGATTTACTAATTTTGTGAATGATTCTGTCGCACACCAATGATTTAGAAATACTACTCCATGTCGTCACTTAGTAACAGAAGCAGATGAATACTTTGCCTATCTCAACACATAATGTCCATAGTCATGCCCTAGTTGGAGATCCAACTAGGTGGTGGAAAGGCAACCAGTCTGGAGAAGTATAAGAGGAGAGTTTACTAGACTCCACCTGGAATCAGTACATATAAATTCCATCCATTTCTCATTAAAGTTCAGTCACGTGGCCACACATGATTGTAAGATAAGATGGGAAATTGCTGTGTGTGAAACACAAGAGAATGTATGTGAAGAATGACATGTTTCGGTTAGAAATTAACAGTTGCTTTTACAACCTGCTTCTCTCTTTCCATACTGAACTTTGTTCACATTCGACTGTGTCTTACACCATCCTGTTAAAAGATTTTCACATGCACTAATCTTGCTTATAATATTTATAAGGATTCTTCAAGTTTATTCGCTTTGAGTTGTTTAATCACTATGCAACCTCTGGATTCCATCTCAAATCACATTTCCTCAGGAAATCAACTGTATTATATCCTCTTCTTGCATATGCTCATAGTACCATATTGTTTTCTGTTATAGTTAGTAGGTGTCACAGTTTCTCCTCTACTTGAAGGCAAGGTCCAGGTCGGATTTTATTCACCTAATATCAACACACCTTGTATGATGCCTGGACATAATAGAAGCTCTGTAAATTGCTTCTGAATAATAATAAAAATATTTTAACACTATATATAATATATACTTTTATATGTATTTGAATAAATGTATGCGTATTTGAATTAGAACTGGCTACACATGCCTTATATAGGTGAAAATGTTTAAGATTTATTCAAATACTTTTATATGTATTTGAATAAATGTATGCGTATTTGAATTAGAACTGGCTACACATGCCTTATATAGGTGAAAATGTTTAAGCCAGGGAGTTATTTTCATAAAAATAAAAAAATCGAAAATTTTTGCCTTCCTATATCAAAAGAAAAATAGCATAAAATATAAATGCAGGCAATGCCAATTTTCATTTTGAATCCTCTTTATGTCATCTTTACTTTAAATTTTATCTTTATTAGCAATTCTCTTTTCCGTTCATGACTAAAAAAGCGATTGTGCTTCAAAACCTAGCACCTCTCTTTCAATTTGCAACCCCTGTTGAGACTAAGGATAACTGAAAACAAGTTTTCCTTAGGAAAGAATATTGAAGCCTGATGTGAAGGACAGAAAAGTGAAGGCATTTATTGCTAAGGCATGGAGGCTGATTTGGAGTTTGAGGTAGTAATTTATACCATCTCTTTAGAATTTTTTACACCCCATTTCTGAGCTTCCTTTTCTCTGAATCTTAATATTTATAAAAATAAAATGAATGATGTCTAACGATCTCCGAAGTACAATTTTATACAAATTTGTATCTGATTGAACATTTGAGTTCTTTTAGATGTCCAACAATGTATCTAAATGTTCCACTGCAATCTTGAATACAAAGAAGTCAGAACACAGTCACTTGTTATAATCATCACATACAACGGAAGTATAAACTTTAAAAAAGGTCAGCCTTGTAGAGAAGGACTCTGCTGTTTGTTAGGCATCGAAGGCACTTTGACTTTTTGTCTCCTTTCATAACAAAAATTGTACATGAATTCCAAATGATTGCGTATGAATTTCCTATCAAGATGATGTTCCAACTAATTAACCCATCCTCACTGTAATTTTAAACCTATCATCTTCGGGTTTTTTGATAACCTTCACAGGTTTATGTGGAAATGAAAGAAATGTCAACCCATATTTATGTTCTAACAAAAAGTGCTAGAAAAAAGTTATGACACCATCAGTAGTTTCATTAGTTTCTTTTTCTGTTAGCAAAACTTTCCAAAGAAGTGTGAATTAATGTTTACAGAAACCAAAAATATTAACCACATGAAATAGACAGTTTTATGATATTGCCTACCTGCTCATGCATCAGACCAATGAAAAGCAATTTATAATTTTCTAGCTATATTATATCTTACACACAGAAACCAAATGTTTGAGCTACATTGAAAATGGCTACTGGACCCTTAATTTTGATCACAGCCTATGCCACAATGATTGACAGGTAAAATTGGATTTTTACCGTGAAAGTTTCAATCTGTTTAGATCAAGTGAGTGAAATGAATATATTGATCAATTGGGGTTTGAGTAAGTCTAACTTTATACTGTAGCTCTGTGTTGATACTCTCCAGTGATAGTCTGGGCTTGAAGGGGGTATTTTTGTTTCCGTACAGTCCTATTTTCTAAGCTTGTTTGAATATAGAATACCCTGATAGAATCTCTAAGGGAAAGAAGTATTCCAGGAAATACCAAGGGGTACATTTTGCCGGATGATATTATGCCAGGCTAGTAAAAGGTAAATTTCCTTGAACAGAAAGCAACTTATTGTTTCAAGTGTTTTGTTAAACTTTATTTAAATTACATGTGTTGTTTCCCAAGTGAATCATACCTTTACACATTTGATTGTTGTATTTTAAAACATTAGCTCTGTTTCTACATTTTTTATTTTGCTGTCCAATTTATTTTTTAAGATATTTCAGTTACTCATAGGAATGTAATACAATCTGTTACTTTCATTTTCACATCTTTTTTGTTCTCTTGGGATTGTGTGTGGGTGGAGTGGGTGAGGAATGATGAATACATTTACGTGTAAAGATGGCATTTATTTTCTGATGCTGCCAAAAAAGAGAGAAATAAAAAAAGACTGTGCATGACAAAAAATGTATAATATACATAGAATCGGGATAAAACAATGTAAATTTGTTCTGTAAATAACATTTTAAAAACTTGAATAATTTCCAGCGTCATGTAGGATAAATACATTAACATTATGTGTGTATGTACGTGTGTGTGTGCATGTGGGTGTATGTATGTGTGAGTCTACATTAAAATAAAATCATCTAATAATTTATCTGGCACTTTCAGTCTGCATATATATCTATTCCATAAGTCATTCATACATTAAGCAGACCAGGAACATCTTAATTATATTTGATATGATAAATATAAAAGTAAACTCTATTAATATAAACATTGGTTGTTAATGCCAAATTAGCTTTATATTGCTCCTGCTACAGATTTTTTTACTTTATCACTTTATTTATAATAGATTTTCAATTCAAAATAGGTGACTACATAAAAAATTATCAAGTCACTTTGGAACACCACAAAATTATGTTTCTTTACAAACGTAAGAGGAGCCGTGATCTTCACCTGTTCCCCGGGCCTCATGCATATGATTTGAAGATAACATTTTGCATGCCTAATTATGTGGTTGAAACACCTCTTGTCTAGGAAACATATACTGTTTTTATGTTGAAAACAATAGACATATACTGGATTAAGTGTAAGTGATCACAATGCGGACAGCCTATATGGAGGTCACAATACAAATGCTAGAAAAAGTGGCACATCATTTTCATTAGTGTATTTTATTTAGCATATCTCTTTTTAAATAACACCTCTTCCCTGATACTTAAAAAAGGAGGTGCTCTTGTCTACTGTCCAGATAAAGAGGCATTTCCAATATGTCAGAATTTGCCACTTTTTTTTCACCATGAAAAGCCATCTACTGTAACAGGTAGCAAAACCTTCAAGCTTGCTATCACTCCTCTGGGCTCCCTCCAAAAAGCAATTTATATCAGCTGGCAAGGTCATTGAGGAAACTGGTCAAAATGCAGGTGGGAAATGCAACCCTGTTGAGTAGAGTCTTAATGCATCCATTTATCAGGGACACAAGGTCATATCAATGGTGTTGAGTATTAAACTTTGATTTTCTAAGCATCTCATGGCAATTGCCAACTTGGGAGATGATATAAAATGTGTTAGAAATGTAACTCTGCAGGCATATTTCTTAAAAGTATGTATACATAAGTTAAATATATTAATTGATATATGAGTTTACTTCAAAAATTATATGAAGCAAAAATTTTTTCTGCAATATAATGCTGCAGCCTGTTATATTCTCATGGCACATTAAATACGGTTTTTATCTAGTTATTAATTTCTAACCTTCCCTTGGCAAATTGCTAAAACATCATGACCTAGCTACCCTGTCCCTAAAGTGATAAAATTATGCAATATGCCTTCTCTAATGAGTTTCTGGTGGAAAAGAAACTACACACACACACACACACACACACACACACACACACACAGAGAGAGAGAGAGAGAGAGAGAGAGAGAGAGAGAGAGAGAGAGAGAGAGAGAAGTTACACATACTATGTCTTCAAAAGGTCTAGATATTCACATGGCAACCTTGTCCTTCCTTTCACTTTCCTCAGAAACCCCTTTCCAGAATGCATGAAGGAATGCTTCATGCCTTTTGAAAGTATATGCTTAGGAGGGTTGTGTTATGTAGAAATAATATCCCTTTTGTTGAATGGGCAGCCATGACCAAATCAAGTTTCTAAGGTTAGTGTTAGATCTCTAGAAAATAGGAAAATATAATGAATATCTCTTATAATTACTTTTCCTTCTGTCTTTTTTATTTCTTCATCAATACCCTGCTGATGTGCATATTGTTGGTATACCTTGTTTGCTCATAGGTCTCTCTAATAATAACCCACTCAGGCCAGTCTCTCCCTTAGGCATCATGGTTTTGTCTTTCCTGGTCTTCCTACTCTCTATTCTTTCTCCCATACCACTGAGAAAGGAAGAAAGGAGGGGAGGGAGGGAGGGAGAAAGGAAGGGAGAGAGGGAGAGAGAAAGAAAGGGAAGGAGGGAGAGAGAGAGGAAGGGAGGAAGGAAGGGAGGGAGGGAGGAAGGAAGGGAGGGAGGAAGGAAGGAAGGAAGAGAGGGAGGCAGGGAGGGAGAGAGGAAGAACTTAGATAAATATATTTTAAGTCCATGCCTTTCACACACTAGTTATTACTAATAACAGTCTTCATCCCCAAAAGGTCATGTATACTGATTCAGATAAAAATGTTCAAGCCCAAAGTGATATGACTTCAAGTTTCCATTTCTAAATTTGTACCATTAAGGAAAACAGACTTTTATAGATAACTTTCTGAGGTTTACATATTTTGGTAAAAAGGTGAAAGAATGTCTCTTTGAATTATGCTATCAGAAAAATCACAATCAAGATAAATATTCTTTAACTAAAACTAATAAAATGTAAAAATGGAATCTCAGGCAGAAGAAATAGCACTTAACAAGACAAAGAGGCATTCAGTTGCCTGGGATGCTTGTGAAAAGGTCAGTGTTCAGGGAAATTGGAAAGGAAGACTAGTGGCATGCTATGTCAGTTTGGTCACTCTTCGAAGCAATCAAGAAGATTGAATTATATATGTACCAGGTTTATTACAGTAAATACATGTGAAGGATGAAAGAGTTAAGAAACAGGAACAGGTGTGGTGAGGCTTCAGTCACCTTCCAAGGGAGAGAAAGAAAGGAGGAAGAGTTAATAGGAAGAGCCTCAGACTGCAGCGTGGCTCTGAAAAAGACAGCCAGACTGAAGGAGTGTTCTCTATCAAAGATTTGATGTTTTGAGCAGTCTTGCATGAGGATTCCTACAAACTGAGGTTAAACAGCTCCACAGACTGAACTCAACATGCATATTTTAAATCTGAAATCAGATTACCAGTACAAAGGAGGGATATGGTTTTGCTATTGGCTGTATTATTCATTCTCTGAGTATTTTTGCCCATATGTTTTTGCTCATCATAGTTCTTACAGCTGGAATGCTGCTTATGTTGAAGAGATAATACGATTCTGTATCTTTTATAAAGTGTTCTTGAATTTCTCCAAAATTATTGGAATTTAACACATCTACCTCTACATCTAAGTAGTATTTTTCTTATGTATTTTATGTGACTTAGTTGCACATACACACTTTTTACTAAAATTTAGCCTTCTTTCTTGAAATTATTTCTGACACTGAAAAATAATAAATGCATAACAAATATGTTAAGTTACTTGGCATAAACTATAAATCATATAAAACACCTACTTTTCAAGGAAAAATTACAGACCAAGTAGTATTGATCATGGGTCCAAAATGACTCAAAAAATACTCTTTTAAATATTCTGGGAGTTGCTCTTCTTGTTGAAATTTCTGCTGCTATTATTGCCAGGTTGGAGTAATTGATTAATAAAAGTGTAATTTATGAAAGCTGATTTATTTAATGCAGATTTCAGTGGCATTATGTCTGTGAAAAATAAATTTAGAGTGAACAAAGGATTTGGCAATATTTAGATGCTCTCTGACTTTTCCGGAAACAGTTGCAGAAGTGAAGACTGAAGTGCATTAAGTTCAAAGCTGTCAACCATGGCAATGATCCTAAACTAGAAAGGATTACAAAATAGAGAAACTAATATTGACTGGACATAGAAACATATGCAAAACAAAATAAAACAAAGAAAAGAAACCATATATAGTGAAGAAAAGAATAAGATACTTCATGAAAAGGATTTACCATCAGATGATGAAGTCTGATATTTTTTGATATAACTGGATACTTTAATTAAGAGAGTAAACAGATCTGGATTTTGACAAAGATCAGAGAAAACTTCCCGCAAAGATTTAACATCATTTCACACTGGATGCCACAAGTTGAGTATAGATGATGTGTGTTTTGTTGGAAGGTTGGTGTGGACTACTCAGCTGATGAGCTAGTTATTTGACACAAAGAGCATTGCTATACCCTTTAGAAACTAACTTTTGAAGATCCTGAACTTGAAAATTCAGCAGAAAATTCATCACTTTACTTTTGCTTTAACAGTGTGGACTTGTGACTGGTTTGTCTTTCCTATTCAAGACAGTTTGATATGAATTATTTTGCTTTTAAAGGAACAAGAAAACTGGTGTTTACATAGAGTTTATTATGAAAATGTGGACAAATTATGTTTGTAAAATTTGCCATGATTCAATTTATCTAACAAAGCAAGAAGTGTAACACTTGATCTCCTAAAATTAGCAGCCTATGTTAACATCCTGAGAGAACATGCTTAGCCTTTCCATTAAATGTCAGGTCTGGCCCTAATGCCCTCTCAGTATTATAAGCAGGAGCAAAGAAAACCACGTATATCCCAATATGTCATGTTCTATCCCCTTCCCACCTCCAGTAAAAAAGGGAGGCATTTAATAATTGAGCCTTTCATATTATGGGACGCATATTTGGTTACTCTACTTTCATTTGTAACAGCCTTGTTGGGATATAATTTACATATATAAAATCCCTCCATTTAAAGCATAAAATGCAATGGTTCTTACTATATTTACAAAGTTGTATGATCATAGCATGAATTAATGTTTCCCAAAATAAACCTTGCATTCATTAACAATGACTCCTTGTTACACTCCCCACTTCTCACACCACTCCACCACTCCATCCGGCCCCATTGCTAGGCAACCACTAGTCTACTTTCTGCCTTTATAGTTTTGCCAGCTCTGTACATTGTATCTAAATGGGAATTACATAATATGTTTAGACAATTGTTTTACTTTAATGGGAATCAATGTTTTGTGCTTAGGTTGTGCGTATTTGATATTTGTGTAACAGGGCTTCCCAATCCTTTTCTCATATACTTTTTCTTAAAATAATTAAAGTTAATATTATTTGTGGAATCCATATTATGTAAATTCATGTATTTTACCTTAGTAGTTTTCTAGTGTGAGGCTTTGGGCTTAAACTATTCCAGTAAATATCTCTTTAATAGCCAATGGGGAAAAATAGATGTTTCCAAGTTATTGTCTACATTCAAAAAAGAAAATTACTCACTGTTCTCTACTAACTAAAGAACATAAATACATGTGAAGCTTCCCAGACCAAACCTATCAATTTCTAGTTGTTTTTCTGAGTTATGAATGGGTACTGGCCATGACATGGCTGAATAACCAAGTACCTGAGACTAGGAAGTTTGAAAACAATAATGTCTGCGAAAGTGGAATGAGAATGGACTAGGGGAATGCACCGAAAGAGGACTGATCTTGGCGTATCCTATCACCATCCACCAAAGAGTATCTACTGCACGGAGCCAACAAAAACCAAATGGAAATAATGGCGCATTAAAAGTACACCACCCAGCATTTGTCCTCAGCCACCCTATCCTCCTACAATGAACCCCTGGTGGCTGGTTTGGAGGTTATGAATGACTGTATTAGCCTTGCTTCCCCTCATGTGCTTCTTCTTACATCAAGACTGATAACATTATTCCCGCTGCTGAATATCTGACCTATCCAGTATAAGAGACTGTCCCAATTCTCACTATAGTACCATTCTTTGAAGAGACCATACACTTGATGTCCAGTTAATTACTTAAAACCCGAATTGATGGGTGCTGATGAGTGATGGGTGCAGCACACCAACATGGCACAAGTATACATATGTAACAAACCTGCACGTTATGCACATGTACCCTAGAACTTAAAGTATAATAAATAAAAAAAATTAAAAAAATTTTAAAAAACCCTTTCGTCCTGGAGAAGGCAATAATTCATCTTTTTGTGATTCAAACATATATTGCATGTGGTTTTGCCTCTTCTGCCCACGATGCCTCTGGCAGGGCTTTCTGAGTGGCTAGGATTCTGTAAAACTTCCCTTTGGACCAAAGGATCCTTTTGTAGCTAATAATTTTGACACTGGATGCATAAAAAAAGAAACCATTATAATCAATATATCTATAGCTATATCTTTACATATCACCCAAAAGTTAGTGGCCTAATTGATAGAATGAGGAATGACGTTCTAGCTAGGATGTCAACCTGGTGATGGCACTCTAGGGTTGCCAATCTGTCCTCTGGAATGCAGTATACCTCACGTGTATCCTAATAGCTAAAACGCAAAATGAAAGAAAGGGTGAAAACAGGATTAACAGCATTCTTTATCATTCTTGACCCTTTGGAGAAGTTTAGGCTTCCTAACCTTGCAATTTTAGCCTCTGAAGGGTTAAATGTCATGGTCCCTGTGTGGGGTAAATTGTAAGTAAGAGACGCTAAGACCATCCATAAAATCAGAATATTTCTTGTCCTAAAACTATGACTGCTATCTAGCAATTTTGGGTCTCATGTATATCAAAAATATCAAACCCCAAAAAAGGAGCTACTAGGTTCTCAGCAGTAAGTATTACATAGAGCTAAGGTTGTCACAACAAACTGAGGGGCAAAAAGCAGCAGATCTGAACATGATACCCTCACTGCAGTGCTTCATAGTGTGTCCATGCCTGATGATCGCAGCAAAGAGCAATTGCAGTCCCAGCATTATAAGCAGGGCTTGGGTATAGGCAAGGTGTTCAGAACTGCTAGTCAAGGATCTGGGAAATACAGAATGGGTGGCAGAAAGGGAGATGATGTATATTCATTATGACATCAGAATCAGCCAGAACAATACAGACTGTAGCTGGTTTCACTCAGCTTTCATTTTATGGCTTTCATAGAAATTGTGGCAATTACTCTGAAGTAACAGAGTGTGGTTGGTGTAGGACATGTATAGATTAAAATGAACAAGGAGTGAGTTGTAGAGTTGCTCATGCATATCTGCCAAGAACACTTCTGGATTTACTTGCAACATTTGTACACAGTTTCCTGCATGCCAACAGCTTCCTACATTAATTACCTGTATATCTCTCTGCTCCTCTGCCTGAGGGCTTTCTCAAGCATGATAAAACCACACTTTGTCATACTCAAGTGCAACCTGGAATTGTGATTTTGTTCAATCTCGTAGGGTTAATAGTCAAATAATAAAAGACAACAGTCAGGAGAAAGCAGTCAGCCTCCCCGGCTTCTTAAGAAAACATTCCAATGTGGGTTACATAGCTTTCCAAAGTCTCACAGCATGAGTTGCTTTTAACATTGCTATTAGTTAATGAACCTCTTATTACTTTTTTCACGTATCACAATCCCATGTGCCTCACTTGTACTTCCTAGCAATATCTACCATATAAACTGCCTGATTAAAGGGTTACTTCAATGCCTACTTGGTGATGGGAATTCAAATGGAAACTATATATCAGTTTGAAATTATTTATACAATTTGATTCATCATTTTGATGGAGTAACTTTTAAGATAATCTTTTAAGAATAGATTTTTATGAAGCTTGTGTCATTAATATTCTTCTTATTCCAAGCCCCAAAACAAAAACATTTGTCAGAGACAAATCCTGGATGGCTGTAAATCTCAATACAGAAGACTGATTTTTATTATTTCAATTAGTAAGTGTGATAGTCAGTGTAATAATTTCCTTTCTCCCAAAGTTGTCTATGTTCTATTCCCAGATACCTGTTACTAGGTTATATTACATGAGAAAGGGGAATTAAGGTAGCAGATGGAATTAACACTGCTAATCAGCTGATGTTAAACTAGGAGAATTATTCTAAATTATGCAGGGAGGCTAAGTGTAATCGCGAGGGTCCCTAAATGTGGAGGACCAAGGCAGAAAAGTCAGCATCAGAATGGCTCTATGTTAGGGGAGAACACTGCTGCTGCTGCCTCTAAGATGGAAGGCACCCGAAGCCAAGGAATGCAAGCCGCCTCTAGAAGCTGGAAAAGGCAATTGTATACTCTAGATAGTACACATTTCCTCATAAGGCATAACTTCTTCTTGATTCTGTTATGCATTGTGTTCCTCTAAAGTTTTATATATTGAAATTCTAACACCCAGCACCTCAGAATGTGTATTTGGAGATACAGCCTTTAAATAGGTAATTAACTTAAAATGAGGTCATTGAGGGGGCCCTATTTTAATATGAGGAATTTAGGACACAGACAAATATGTGTACAGCGTGAACCTAAAGATAGCCAACTATAAGTCAAGGAGAGAGGCTTTAGACAAAACCAACCAAGCTGACACCTTGATCTCAGACTGCTAGCCTCCAGAACAATGAAAAAAATAACAATTTCTATTTTTAATCCACCTAGTAATTTTGTTATAGCAGCCCTGGCAAACTAATATAAACTCCTAAATATTTTGTCATATTTCAAATATAATGATATACTGGAGCTTTTCCATTGCAATATTACATTTATATAACTTATCACAACACACTTACTTTTTACATTTTTGGTACACCTCTGAGAAGAAGGAATATGAAGGTTGCATTTTTAGTAGAACGTATAGAATTAAAAATAGTTAAACTTTTATAATAAATCTTTCTTTGAATACTTGTATAAAATCAAATACTACTTAGGACTCAGTTGATGTGCTGGAAGTTTGGAAGCTATTGAGTTACTAAAAATATTTGCTCTTTCTCTCTCTCTATTTGGAGGGCAATGATGATATAAAGCATCTTTACCATAAAAAAGTAGCACCACTGGACACAATCTTTCTCAGAAGGAAGATATCCACTCAAACAGTTATTTTCCTTCTGAATTTATATTTTATTTTCAACCACATCTAAAGCTTCTAGAAAATGGTATTGAATGTTAAATCTCAAAGTATGAACAATTGGCACATCCATATATTAGTGATTTCATAATGTCTTCTGGAAAGTAACCTGGCTGATTTGTATGTTTTAACAAGTTGAATCTTCAAAAACTTCATAAACTATTTAGAATAACTTGTAATGTGATTAAACAACTACATATATATGATGAGTCTGGGATATACTTGTAATTTAACCCTGAAAGTAATTAATTGGTTTAATGTTTCAACTTATGTAGAAAAAATTAAGGTATGTACACAGTTTTTACATTATATTCACATACACACATATTAAGGTTCATATAAATAATTTCTAGGTTAGTTGATTAACAAGATGTTTTTTATTTCTAAAAACTATATCTCATTATTCTCAGTTATGTGCTCTCAGAGATAGATTTGGATTTTGAAGACAGTGATATGTATCTAACATGCCTGACAATCAAGACTAATCAGGTAATCCACACACAATTTTATTTTGGCCTCTTATCATTCCTTTAAAACTTATTCTGGCTAGAAGGGATGGGAGTGGCCATCTTCACCTGACCCTGGGTGAAAATTTAGGGCAAACCTCATGGCTAACAGACAGCAGAGAAATTATGAGAAATTTTTAAAAATATTGTTAAGTGGCAGCATAAGCTTAAAGCCCTGATTTATTCAAAAATTTAATCACTGATAATATTCCTAATGAAAGAATAACAGCCATTCGTTAAACTAAATTCATGTGCCAGACTCTATGTTCACTGATTAATGATTACCTTATTAAATTTTCCTGTAACTCATTGAGATATGGGCTATTATCCTCTGACTTACAGAAGAGGATCGAGCCATATAGATTTTTAGTTATTTGCCCAAACTTATATAGAAAATAGGTAGTAGAGTTGGGTTCAAATCCAGGAGTAAGATCTGAGCCAGAAGAAGCACCTGCTGCTGACCCCTTGCTAAGCCTCAATCTTACCATTTGTCCACTTTGTCTTTTCTTTAGAGAAGGCTGGGAAGATTGGAGTGAATTAATTTAAAAAGACTGATACACAGTGGACTAAGTACAACAAAAAGACTAAAATATAGATGATATTAACACTTTTCCTCTATTTAATCTGGAATTATATAACTGCTATAAATACGAGATTAGAATAGTGAAGTAGTTTGAATTCTGAATTCAGTTTGAGTGGCCTCACTCATCTAAGTGCTCAAGCCATTGATAATTATAGTACTCACCATTGTGTTAACTTAAAAAAAATTCACACAATTATAAATTTGGAAAGAAGACTTAATTTTATATAAAGGTTTACCACCTAAAAGGTGACCTTCCTGACAGGTTGGTAAGTGTGGCCTTCAGCTGTCAACAGACACTTTGAAGGAGGAGATATTGGGGAGGTAGTTCAACATATATATTCAACAGGTTATAGGAGCAGCTATGAATATTCATGAAGATGGTCCTACCACATGTGTATTGAATAAACATGCAGGTTACATGAGATCCATGTTCACCCTGAGGTCGAGACTTATCATTTAAAGGTATACAATTAGCCCCTATCCATACAAAAGGTCTTTTCAGGACAGTGTGCACCCTCTGTATACTGGCCGGAATCAGTCCATAGTTAATGGTCTTATCACGAGAAAGTGACTGATACCAGTCTCTTGTCCAATCAAAGCTGTAGTTACGACTTGCAGGACATGGGCTGCGGGTCTACGTCTGGTGGTGACTGGGCTGAAAATTGTTTTAACATTGTTTGTCTTAGGCCAGTGCTTGTCTAGCTACAAAACAAAACGAAACAAAAACCCATGGCAGTTAGTACATAGTTCATTCTTTAAGTGTACAGGTGTGTGACTTTACCCTTGCCTGGCATGGTCTTAGGTCTTATTTATAATTTGGCATCTTATTGACACAAAAAGTCCACTCTGTCAGGCTAATGATCTCTGTTTTAACATGAATGCCCGCCAATGTCTGGAAAAGGGAGTGGGTATAATGAGGATGAGACCTGTCTTACCTTCCATCCCATCATGACTAGGAATTAATTTTTAAGGTTTCCTTGGGATCCCCTTGGCCAAGATGGGGTCTGTTTATTCAGTTGCAAGACTTAGGGTTTTATTTTGTTTATAACTGTAATGATAATAATGAAAAAGTAGGGCAGAGGAAGAAAAATAATATATAAATTTAATGTATGCCAGACCTGTTTGTATTTTTTATACTATCTATACATTTTGTTTTGTTTTCCATTTTTGCAAGAGCCCATTGAGACTTATACTATTATTATCCTATGCCTTTTACAGATGAAGAAACTAAGTGATTAAGCACCAAGTCAATTGCACAAGATGTTATAATAATATGTTCACCTTAACTTGGAACCATTGCAGTATTACCTCAGTCAACTTTCTTTACTATAATTGAAAGTGAATGATTACCGGCTTTTTAGTTAATATCAAAAAAGATTCATTCCAATCTAGAAGACTGCCTGCAAGCAATGTGAACACGTGTGTCTAGTTTCTTTGCAGGTTCTCCCAGTTTCACCTTTTTTCTTTCTCCTGATGGAAAATCACAGAGTGCCTTGACAGCTCTGTGACCCAACCAACTTTAGATTTTTTCCCAGTAAGCTTCAAACAAAACCGAGATCTCAAACATTCCCAGGCACTGATAAAGTTATGTAGGTTTTTGCCCAAAGCACTGAAAGAAACTGGCCTTGGCCCTGAACCAAATTTCTTAAACCTTCCTAAAAATGCCATAACTGGACCTCCCTCACTAGAGCCATATTTAGGTAGAACATGCATTTCTCTCTGTCTTCTAGGAGGATTGCTGCAGCACTCTGTAATAAATGCTTTGGGCTAGTCAACCAGGTGTTTTGTGCTTCTTTGGAATCTCAAACAGCCCGATCTTGGGATGGTTTGGAGCACTCCTTTATAGGCTCTTTTCTGCTGCCATTCATGAAATTATTCTAGACAAAGTACTTCCCCATTCTTGCCCTAACATCTGGGTCACACTGAAATCTCTAGACCTATAAAGGACATCAACAGACCAAGTCTAGCCCCAAATCACAGATAGTACCTTCCACACACCATGGTTAGGAAGTTCCGTGAAAGTACAGAGCAGGTGGGCAAAATGGAATAAGGCGATGTTTTTCCTCCTGAAAATTCTTACCTTCCAGTGCGGTTTAGGTAAAAAAGAAACAAGCAGAAGAAGATCCCCATCACCCCAAAGCCCTCAATTTGGAGCCTGGGCCCTGTAGGCACTGAAAAGCTTTTATTTAAAATGCAATTTATGACTATACCAGTGGAATTCCAACATAGCAGCTCTCTGATTGTCCTTACAATGATAACCAGTAGGGGCTCCTCCTTGATGCAATAGGCAGAAGCCCAGTGGCAATGCAAAGCCATAATGTGTCCACAAGAGAAGTCAGGCTAGACAGCCAAAACAAGACAGAATGCTGTCCCCATCTCCACAGCCACCATCTCTTTCCCTGAGATACACGTGTCACCGAAGCCAGAAGAAAGACAGATAGATATACAGATATGATGGGCATGCAGGTGAGATGTGACAACGTGCTAGCAGCCCTCACTCTCAGAGCCTCCTCCACCTTGGCGTCCACTCTGGCGGCACCTGAGGAGCCCTTCAGCCCGCCACTGCACTGTGGGAGCCCCTCTCCAGGCTGGCTGAGGCCGGAGCCAGCTCCCTCTGCTTGCAGGTAGGTGTGGAGGGCAGAGGCGCAGGCGGAACCGGGGCTGCACGCGGCACTCACAGTCCAGTTCGATTTCTGGCGGGCGCCGGCGCTGCGGGCCACACTCCAAGCGGCTGGCTGATCCCGCCAGCCCAGGACAGTGAGGGGCTTGGCACCCGGGCCAGCAGCTGCGGAGGTTGCGCTGCGTTCCCCAGCACTGCCGGCCCACATGCACCACGCTGGAATTCTCCCTGGGCCTCAGCCTCCTCCCCGCGGGGCAGGGCTCGGGGACCTGCACGCCTCCATGTCCCAGCCCTCCTCTCTGCGGTGGGCTTGGCCCAAGCCTCCCCGACGGGCGCCACCCACTGCTCCGTGGCACCGGGTCCCATCTACCGCCCAAGGGCTGAGGGGTGCAGGCACCGCTAGGGACTGGTGGGCAGCTCCGCCTGCAACCCCTGTGTGGGATCCACTAGGTGAAGCCAGCTGGGCTCCTGAGTCTAGTGGGGACTTGGAGAACTTTTATGTCTAGCTAAGGGATCGTAAACGCACCAGTCAGCACTGTGTCTAGCTCAGGGTTTGTAAATACACCATTGGGTACTCTGTATCTAGCTCACCTAGTGGGGACTTGGAGACCTTTTCAGTCTAGCACTCTGTGTCTAGCCAAAGGATTGTAAACGCACCAATCAACACTCTGTCAAAACGGACCAATCAGCGCTCTGTAAAATAGACCAAATCAGCTCTCTGTAAAATGGACCAATCAGCAGGATGTGGGTGGGGTCAGATAAGGGAATAAAAGCAGGCTGCCCCAGCAAGCCAGAGCAACTAACTCTGATCCCATTCTGTAGTATGAAAAGTTTGTTCTTTAGCTCTTTGCAATAACTCTTGCTGCTGCTCACTTGGTCCACGCTGTCTTTAAGAGCTGTGACACTCACTGTGAAGGTCTGCAGCTTCACTCCTGAAGCCAGCGAGACCCGGAACCCACCAGGAAGAACGAACAACTCCAGACGCGCCACCTTTAGGAGCTGTAACACTCACAGCGAAAGTCTGCAGCTTCACTCCTGTCAGCAAAACCACGAACCCACCAGAAGGAAGAAGTCCAGACACATCTGAAGGTCTGAAGGAACAAGCTCCGGACACACCATCTTTAAGAACTGTGACACTCACCGCGAGGGTCCGCAGCTTCATTCTTGAAGTCAGTGAGACCAAGAATCCTACCAATTCTGGACACACAGGTAGAGGTTGTAATATGACATTTTATTTTTTTTAGCAGAACATTTCTTTAAAAGTTGTGAGTCATTTGGATTTTCATTTTCAACCATTTATCTTCATGACAGATTCCCTTATTTTGGAAATACTTTCAAAATGGAATCTTGGCTAACAGAAAAAAATATATAAAATAACTTCATTTTTCCTGCAAGGAAGAAAAAAACCACAACTGTGGTGTCATTGTACATATAAATACAGATGCTGAAAACTGAAATGCAATAATATTATCACTTTATTATTTACTGTTTGTATATTTAGCAGGACTTTGCGTTTGAGAAATAATATTTTTACTCACATAAGGGAAAAGAGAGGACTGCTTTCCTGTTCAACTACTATGGCAGTAGAAATTGGATGGAGTAATGTTGCTTGTAGAAGCTGTATAGAAAAATATGTAGCACAAATAACATGCTACAAGGCTTGTTGATGTAGGTGTGGAAAATGTTTAAAGAAACCTTTCAGACCATCACCAAATGCGCTGTGACTGAGAAAGGATGAGACTCTGTGACAATAACCAGTTCATCCAGAAACAGTCTGAATGAACATTTGTCACACATACAAAGCTTGTAGCTTGTAGCATGTTTATTGTGCTACATATTCTACACAGCTTGTACAAGCAACATTACTCCATCCAACTAATACTGCCATAGTAGTTGAACAAGAAACCAGTCTTCTCTTTTCCTTTATATGAGTAAAAGGTAAAGAAGTATAGGGTGAGTATAAGGTAAAGAAGAACAAGAACTTTTATCTACACTAAAATCTCCCTTACATTTAATTGGAGCACCCCAAACTCTGTGCTGAACTGCTTGCATATCTCAGAGTACACCTAGACACACAGTACATCCATGTCTGAGGTAGTCTTTGCCCTAAGTGAAGCCAGGGAGCTTGTAGTGGCAGGAATCAGATCTCTCCAATTGTTACTATGCTACTAAATTAATGACATACTGATTTGTAAATGTAAGATAATGTTTTATAAATTACATGTATCTTTCAAGCAAGAGCACTAAGCTGGATTGAACAGTGAACATATATATACACACACACACAACAAATTTATTGCATAATATATGTAACATAAATATATTTATATTTAATATATGTATTTTTTATAAACTAACAATATATTTATATACAATGTAGTTAAACTATAATATATATTTATATATTATATTATATGTAAACATATATATTTATATTTATATATAACATATATAATGTATATATACAAGGAGAGAGAGAAGAAGAGAAATAATGAGGCCCACAGAAAATACCAGCATATAGGTTAACCTCCCTACCTCCCTTGTGGAAATCTCCATATTTTATTCCTTATCATTTCTCTCAGGGAGAATTTCTGAACTGACCATTTAATTTTACAATACAGAGTCAGGAAAACCAGCAAGCAAGGGGCACAGGAATGGGGTTGCACAGTCCACGAACCCAGCTTGCATCTTTCATCCAGTGGAAACAAGCAAAACAAACTCAGACTCTAGGGAAAAAAATAGCAAATATAACGAAAGACAATCATATAAATGTTTGAAAGAAGGGTTTAAAGTATTAGCTATTTTTCCCTTAGTTTAATTTTTAAAAAATCTTAAGCTTTCTGAGAAAAACAAGATAATTCTACAGATAAAAAATAGAGGTGGATATGATTAGGACAGATTGTAAGGAACTCAGGAAGACAACATAATTAAGATTTACCACATTCACATTTGTAGGAAAAATGAAATGTATGGTGCAGAAAATAAACTTAAAATTGTTCTCAGTTTATGGAGGGGAAAAAATGGAGGAATATAGTCAATTATAAAAAAAAAAGATGAGAGAAGAGAAAGAATAGAAACCTAAATTGGAATTGCTCACAACTTTTATTATGCATCTTTGAAATGTAAGAAAGATATAAATTTGAAATTCTAATTTTTTCTAGCAAATAGCTTCCAAATGCCAACATTTATTTTTTAGAATGTTTTAATATGCGAATCATAGAAAAATGCCTTTAATTTGATGGAGAGCAGGTTCTAAGCAAATCATGAAATAGACAAGGCAATATTAAGTATTGCCCCTTATTACTATTGTTACTACTAACTATTGTTTGGCCGAAAGCTACCTCCATATATAGTGAATTATTTTCTAACTTGTTGTGTAAACAAATTGCAACCTAACCTGAGAATGTATACTCTTGTAGCAAGTAGCCTAGTCTCAGTCACTCTTAATAGCCAAACCTTCAGTCAATCATAGACTGACAGCTACCACAACATGTCCAAATAAGGCAAAAGCTAAACTGAATGCAATCAGGCTACTTCTGTGGGTCTTTTCCATTTCTCTTTCTGTACATGTGTATGAACTCCTTGAGGAACAGAGCTCTCTGAACTGCTTTTCATCCTGAGTGCTAAACTGTTCCTGAAGAATTTTTCTTCTGCTCAAATAAACTGTGTTAAATTTAACTTGTCTTGGGTTTTTCCTTTAATACCGTTAACTAATTTTGGAGGTTAAAATGTTTTTATGTTGGGAGAAAGCAGAGCAGGATGGACAAATAGCCTCCAACAACTGTCCACATTATAAGAATACCAAATTGAACAACTATCCACATACACACAAAAAAACCTTTATAAGCACCTTTATAAGATCCAAAAATCAGGTGAGTGATCACAATACCTAGTTTTAACATCATATTAAGGAAAGAGGCAGAGATGATAGGAAAGACAATCTTGAACTGCTTACACCACCCCTCACCTAGGTTTCTGCCAATAGCTGTATGGTATAGAAAGACAATCTGAGCACTTAGGGGAGGGAAAGAGCAGTGATTGTGGAATTTTGCATTGGAACTCAGTGCTCCCAGTCACAGTGGAAAGCAGCATGCAACAGAACTCTGCAAGTGCCAGCGGAGGGAGCCTGTAGCCCAGCCCTAGCCAGAGGCAAATCACCCATCCCGGTGGTTGGAATCTGAGTTCCAGCAAGCCCTGCCACCACTGGTTAATGAGCTCTGGGATCCTAAATGAACTTGAAAGGCTGTCTATGCCACAGGGACTACACTTTCTGGGCAAGTCTTGGTGCTGTGCTGGACTCAGAGCTAGTGGACTTGTGGTGTATGTGACATAGCGAGACAACAGCCAGGGTGGCTAAGGAAGTACTTGTATCATCCCTCCCAGTCCCACACAGCACAGCTGGCGGCTGTGGAAGACTCCTTCCCTCTGTATGAGGAGAGGGGAGGGGACAATAAGGAGGACTTTTTCTTACAATTTAGATACCAGCTCAGCCACAGAAGAACAGAGCACCAAGCAGAGTCCTGAGTCCCCCATTCCAGGCCCTAACTCCCAGATGACATTTCTAAACACTCTGGGCCAGAAAGGAAACCTCTGCCTTGAAGGGAAGGACCCAATCCTGGCAGGATTCATCATCTGCTGACTGAAGAGCCCGTTGGCCCTGAATAATCAATAGTGACAGGCAGTGTGCACCACAGGCCCTTGGGTGAGACTCAGAGCTGTGTTGGTTTCAGGTGTCATGCAGCACATTTTAAGCTGTGGTGGCTACGAGACTCCTTCTGCATTCAGAAAGGAAAAAGAAGAGTAAAGAGGATTTTGTATTGCAGCTTGGGCACCAGCTTGACCACAGTGTGGTAGAGCACCAAGCCGACTCCTAGGGTCCCCGATTCTAAGCCCTGACTCCTGGATGACATTTCTGGATCTTCCGTGGGCCACAGGAAAGTCCACTCCCCCGAACAGACAGACTCAGGACTAGCAGCATCTACTACAAGCTAACTCAAGAGTTTTGGGGCCTTAAGGGAACATTGGCAGTAGCCAGGCAGTACTCACTACAGGCCCGGGGCAGTGGTCGCCACAGGGTGAGACTCCTCTGCTTAAGGAAAGATGAGGGAAAAGTGTGAAGGACTTTTTCTTGTGTCTTGGGGACTAGCTCACCTACAGTAGAATAGAGCACTGGGATTCCTAAGATTCCTGACTTGAAACCTTGACTCCCAGTTGGCATCTATGGGCCCATCTTTAACCAGGGGGGATTTCATTGCCCTGACAGGAAGGAAACAAGCCTGGATGGATTCACCACCAGCTGATTGTAGAGACCTTGGACTTTGAGTAAACACTGGCAGTAGCCAGGCAGTGGTCATTGTGGGCTTTAGGCAAGACCCAGTGTTGTGCTGACTTTGTGTCTGAGCATGTTTGTGTCACCCCGCTCACAGCTCCAGGCAGCTCATCACAGAGAAGGAGATTATGTTTGGGGAAAAGTAAGGGAAGAGAACAAGAGTTTCTGCCTAATAATCAAGGAATTCTCCTGGATCTCACACAAGAGCTACACAAGGCAGGACATCTTTGAGTCTGTAACAGCCACAACATTACTGGATTTGGTCTGTCACCTAACGCAGATATGGCTGCAGTGACCAAAGATGCAAACCACAATAATCAAGCCCCTTTGAATATGTGGAAAGCCTTTCTTAAAAGGACAGGCAAAATAAACCCAGACTGCAAAAATTATAATAAATACCTAACTCTTCAAGGCCCACAAATATCTAACTCTTCGATGCCGACAAACATTCGCAAGCATCAAGGTCATCCATAACAATGATCTCACCAAACGAACTAAATAAGGCACCAGTAACCAATCCAAGAGAAAAAGAAATAGATGCCCTTTCATACAGATAATTCAAAACAGATGTTTTGAGGAAGCTCAAAGAAATTCAAGACAACACTGGGAAGAAATTCAGAATTCCATCAGATACGTTTCACAAAGAGATTGAAATTTCAAAAAAAAACCAAAAATTCAGGAGCTGAAAATGCAATTGACATACTAAACAATGCATCAGAGTTTCCTAACAGCAGAATTGATCAAGCAGAAGAAATAGTTAGTGAGCTTGAAGACAGGCTGTTTGAACATACACAGTGGAAACAAAAGAAAAAAGAATAATGCATGCCTTCAAGATCTAGAAAACAGCCTCAATAGGGCAAATCTGAGAGTTATTAGCCTTAAAGAGGAGGTAGACAAAGAGTGATCAAGGTAGAAAGTAGAAATGGGATAAGAACAGAGAACTTCTTAAACCTAGAGAAAGATATCAACGTTTCAATAAAAGACATTTATAGAATGCCAAGCATATTTAACCCAAATAAGATTACCTTAAGACATTTAATAATCAAACTCCCAAAGGTCAAGGTTAAAGAAAGGATTCTAAGCAGCAGGAGAAAAGAAACAAATAACATACAGAGGAACTCCAATATTTCTGGCAGCAGAATTCTCAGTGGAAAGCTGACAGCCAAGGAGACAGTGGCAGACATATTTGAAGCGCTGACAAAAAAAAAAAAAAAAAAAAAAAAAAAAAAAATCCTTTAATTCTAAAATGTTATATCCAGTGAAACTATTCTTCAAACATTAAGGGGAAATAAAAACTTTTCTGGACAAACAAAAGCTGAGGGATTTTGTCAACACTAGACCTGCACTACAAGGAATCTAAAGGAAGTCCTTCAATCTGAAAGAATAAAGATGTTAACAAGCAATGAGAAATCATTTGAAGGTAGAAAACTCGCAAGTAATAGTGAGAACACAGAAAAACACAGACTGTTATAAAATAGTAATTGTAGTATGTAAACTCATATTGAGTAGAAAGACTAAAAGATGGACTGATGAAAAACAATAATTACAGCAACTTTTCAAAACATAGACAGTACAATAAGATGCAAGTAGAAACACCAGAAGTTAAAAAGTGTAGAGTTTTTAATGTTTTATCTTTGCTTGTTAGTTTGTTTATGCAAACAGTGTTATCATCAACATTGTCAGGTATTTGTAAGCTTCATGGTATCATCAAATCCAGAAACATGCAACAGATACACAAAAAATAAAAACCACGAAATTAAAATACACCACCAGAGAAAGTCATCTTCATTAAAAGGAATATAGAAAGAAAGAGAAGACAAGAAAACAAATAGAAAAATGGCCTGAGTAAGTCCTTACTTATCGATAATAGCATTGAATGTAAATGGACTAATTTATACGATCAAAACAGAGAGTTGCTGAATGGATTTTTTTTTAAAGGACCCAATGTTTTGTTCCCTACAAGAAACACACGTCACCTATTAAGACACAAATAGACTGCAAATAAAGAGATGAAAAAAGACATTCCGTATCAATGGAAACCAAAGAAGAGCAGGAGTAGCTATACTTATAACCGACAAAATATTTTTCAAGACAAAAAGTATGAAAAGTACAAAGAAGGGGTCAGTCGTGGCTCACGCCTGTAATCCCAGCAGTTTGGGAGGGTGAGGCTGGAGGATCACGAGGTTAGGAGATTAAGACCATCCTGGCTAACCCAGTGAAACCCCGTCTCTACTAAAAATACAAAAAATTAGCCAGGCGTGGGGGCGGGTGCCTATAGTCCCAGCTACTTGGGAGGCTGAGGCAGGAGAATGGCGTGAACCCGGGAGGCAGAGCTTGCAGTGAGCCGAGATCGCGCCACTGCACTCCAGCCTGGGTGACAGAGTGGAGAACAAATAAGGTAATTAAATAATAATAAAATAATAAAAGTACAAAGAAGGTAATTAAAGGGTAATAAAGAGGTCAATTCAGTAGCAGGATATAGCAGTTATAAACATATTTATAAATATATGCACTCAACACTGGAGCATCCAGCTATATTAAAACAAATATTATTAACCTTAAGAATGAGTTAGAATCCAATAAAATAATAACTGGAAACTTCAACACCACCTCCCCACTCCCCACCACCAACCCAGCATTGGACAGATCATTGAGATAGAAAATCAAGAAAAGCCATATTGAACTTAATCTGCATTATAGACCTAACAGATATTTACAGAACATTTTATCCAACAGCTGCACAATACACATTCCTTTCCTCAGCACATGGATCATTCTCAAAGATAGACCATATTGTAGGCCAAAAAGCAAGTCTAACAAATTTTGTAAAAGTTGAAATTATAGCAAGTACCTTTGGTGATCAGAACGAAATAAAACTAGAAATACATAACAATAGAAACTTTTGGAAACTACACGAAAACATGGAAATTAAACTATATGCTCCCGAATGACCAGAAGGTCAATGAAGAAATTAAGAAGAAAATTAAGACATTTCTTAAAACAAATGAAAATGGAAACACAATGTACCAAAACCTACGGAATACAATGAAAACAGTTCTAAGAGAAAAGTTTATAGCAATAAGTGCTAAACCAAAAAATAGAAAAGATTTCAAATAAATAACCTAATAATGCATCCTGAAGAATCAGAAAAGCAAGAGCAAAACAAATGTAAAATTGTAGAAGAAAATAAATAATAAAAAGAGCAGAAATAAATGAAACTGAAATGAAGAGAAAATACAAAAAATAAACGAATTAAAAATGTTGTTTTTGAAAAGAAAAACAAAATTGAGAAACTTTTAGCCAGACTAAGAAAATAAGAAAGAAGACCCAAATAAACAAAATCAGATAAAGAAAATGAGACATTAAAATTGGTACTGCAGAAACTTGATGAATCACTAGAAGATAACATGAACAATTATATGTCCACAAATTGAAAAACCTAGAAGAAATGGATAACTTCCTAGACACATACACATACCAAATCTGAACTATAAAGAAATTCAAAACCTGAACAGACCAATAATAATTATTGAGATAGAAGTCATAATAAAAAGCCTCCCAGCAAAGGAAAGCTGGGGACATGATGGCATCAGTGCTGAATTTAACCAAACATTTAGAGAATTAATACCAGTCCTACTGACACTACTCTGAAAAATAGAGAAAGAGGGAATACTTCCAAATTAATTCGATAAGACTGGTATTAACCTGATACAAAAAACAGAAAAAGACATGTCATAAAAGAAAACTACAGGACAGTATTCTTGATTAACATTGATGCAAAATTTTTCAACAGAACCCTAGCAAACCAAATTCAATGACAGACTAAAATGATCACTCTTCATAACCAAGTGGGATTTATCCCAGGGATGCAAGGCTGGTTCAACATACTGCAAATAAATTAACATGATACATTATATCAACAGAATGAAGCACAAAACCATATGATCATTGCAATTGATGCTGAAAAAGCATTTGACAAAATTTAACATCCATTCGTGATTCTTGCTATAGAAAGAATATAACTCAACATAATAAAAGCCATATGTGACCCACAGCTAGTTTTATACTAAATGGGGAAAATCTAAAAGCCTTTCCTCTAAGATCTGGGACAAGATGAGGATGCCCACTTTCACCGCTGTTATTCAACATAGACCTGGAAATACTAGCTAGAGCAATCACACAAGGTAAATAAATAAAGGTTATCCAAACTGGAAAGGAAGAAGTCAAATTATCTTTATTTACAGATGATATGAGCTTTTATTTAGAAACATCTAAAGAAAGACTCCAAAAGAAAAATATTAGAGCTAATAAATTCAGTAAAGTTGCAGGATACAGAACCAACACACAAATATCAGTGGCATTTTTATATGCCATCAGGGAACTATCTGAAAAAGAAACAAAAATGTAATCCCATTTATAATAGCTGCAAATAAAATAAAATAGCTAGGAATTAACCAAAGAAGTGAAAGGTCTCTATAAGGAGAAGTATAAAACTTTGATGAAATAAATTGAAGAGGACACAAAATAAATGGAAAGTTATTCCATGTACATGGATTAGAAGAATCATTACGTTAAAATGTCCATATTACCCAAAGCAATCGACATATTCAGTGCAACGACTATCAAAACGCCAATGGCATTCTTCACAGAAATAGAAAAAAAAGTCCTAAAATTTATATGAAACCAGAAAAGACCCAGAATAGTCAAGGCTATCTTTAATGAAAAGAACAAAACTGGAAGAATCACATCACCTGACTTCCAATTATAATACTACAAATCTATAGTAACCAAAACAGTATGTCACTAGCATACAAAGAGATACATAGACCAATTGAAAAGAATACAGAACTGAGAAATAAATCCATATGTGTACAGTGCACTCATTTTTGACAAAGGTACCAAGACATACATTCAGAAAAGGGCCATCTTTTCAATAAATGATGCTGGGAAAACTGAATATCCATATGCAGAAGAATGAAACTAGACTTCCATCTCTCAACATATACAAAAATCAAATCAAAATGGATTAAAGACTTAAATCTAAGACCTCACATTATGAAAATACCAAAGGAAAACACTGGGGAAATTCCAGGGCATTGGTCTGGGCAAATATGTTTTGAGTAATATTCCACAAGCACAGGCAACCAACACAAAAATGGGCAAATAGGACTACAGGAAGTTAAGAACCTTCTGTACAGCTAAAGAAACAATCAACAAAATGAAAAGACAATACACAGAATGAGAGAAAATATTTGCAAACTGCCTGTCTGACAAAGAATTGATAACCAGAATATATAAGAAGCTCAAACAACTCAATAGGAAAAATCATAATAATCCAATTAAAAATGAGCAAAAGATCCGAATAAACATTTATCAGAAGAAGACATAAAATGGAAAATAGGTATATGAAAAAATGCTCAACATCATTGATCATCAGAGAATGGCAAATTAAAACTAGAATGAGATGTCATCTCACCCCAGTTAAAGTAACTTTCATCCAAAAAACAAGCAATAACAAATGCTGGCCAGGATAAGGAGAAAGACCACCCACATATACTGTTGGTGGGAATTTAAATTAATGAAACCACATTGGAGAACAGTTTGGAGATTCTTCGAAAAAATAAAAGTAAAATTACCGTATAGTCCTGCAATCCCACTGCTGGGTATATACTCAAAAGAAAGTCAATCAATATATGGAAGAGATACCTCCACTCACATGTTTACTACAGCACTGTTCACAATAGCTGAGATTTGAAAGCAACCTAATTGTCCACCAACAGATAAATAAATAAAGAAAATGTGGTGCCTATACAAAATGGAGTAATATTCAGCCATGCAAAGAATGAGATTCTGACATTTGCAACAACATAGACGGAATTGGAGATCACTATGTTAAGTGAAATAAACAAGGCACAGAATGACAAACTTTGCGGGTTCTCACTTATTTCTGAGACCTGAAAATTAAAACAATTGAACTCATGGAGACAGAGAGTGGAAGGATAGTTACCAGAGGCTGAGAAGGGTTGTGAGGGGATGTGAGGGAAGAAGGGATGGTGAATGGATTAAAAAATAGATAGAATTAATAAGATCTAGTATTTGATAGTTCAACAGGGCTACTACAGTCAAAAATAATTTATTGTACATTGCAAAATAAAGGAGTATAATTGAATTGTTTTAGTACAAAGAAAGAATAAATGCTTGAGATAATAGATACGTCATTTACCGTGATGTGATTATTGTGCATTGTATGCCTGCGTCAAAATACCTCATGTACTCCATAAATATATGCATCTACCATGTACTCACAAAAATGAAAAATAAAAACTTTTCATATTGATTTCCATTTTACAAAAGTGCTCTCAGTTTCTCAAGTAGCTTTCGTGAGTTAAAGATTTCATAATTTCTCACTCCTTTCAAAAGCTACCTGTCCCAACTTCTGATTACTCAAATACCTCCCCTCTGCCCTGATACATCTAAAGAAGTGCGTTACAACTACACTGAATGGAAATGCTACTCCCTCAAACAGGCATACACAGATAAAACGTATACATATTAGTGCAGGGATCTTCAGTATCTTAAAATAGGGCCTCAGGTTTACTCATTTTAATTAATATGGGATATTGAATGAATTGTGCAATCAATAATATTTTCCAAAGTCACACTTCTTTATGGAAAAATTCTGTAAGATGTAGAAAATCAGCATGTTTTAATGATATTTTATCAAGTTGCTTTAGGTTTTTAAATTGTTCTTTCACTTTTCACCTATATTTTTAACACTATCAGAAGATTAGATTGATAAGCAATGATTAAGGAGAATAAAAATAAAAGTATTTGTACTTTCATGCTCAAAAAAGTAACTGATCTACTATATATACACACACACACACACACACACATTTCATTAAGAAAGCAAAATCAGGCAAAGTCTTCAAAATCTTCATATCTCTTCTAATTACCATTAATTGTCAAAAAAAAAAAACAGACTTTTCTGAAAAATGATTGTCTCTTAAAGGAAAACTTGTATCTCTATTCACAAAATAGAGATCAGAAATTTTGTATTTCTTATACCATGTGTGTTTTTTTCTTTATCATTTTTTTTTTCTTCCTCACACCAGCCAATTTTCTAATTCCCCAGACACCAAATAGGTGTCCTATAATTTAGTTCAAATCTGACACTATCTACCCAGATTTACTGTGCAGGTAGTTAGTGTCAGACTCCACAAGTTTAAAGACTCAGTCCCCATAAGACTGTCCTCATGTCAGATGCCAGTCACAAATAATGGGCCTGCAGGGTACCTACACTTCTTTCCAACTTGGCTACAAAGTCAGAGGTTCCCACATCTCTCCCCTCAGTTTTAATAATTTGTTAAAGCGGTTCACAAAACTCAGGGAAACATTTACTTATATTTACCAATTTATCATAAAAAGTACAGGTGAACAGAGAAATGAAGAGGTACATAGGGTGAGCTCCAGAGGGTCTGGAGCTCAAGGGCTTCTATCCCCATGCAGTTGTGGTATTCTACAGTCTTGGTATGTGGATGCATTCACCAACCTAGAAGCTCTACAAACCCTACAGTTTATAGATCTTTATGGACGCTTCCATAAAAATCACAGGTAGCAAGTTCGTTTATTATAGGCATAGGTGTGATCATTTATTAACTCCATCTCCAGCCTCTCTTCCCTCCCTGATAGATGGGGGTTGGACTGAAAGCTCTAAGCTTCTCTAATAATAATTTAGTTTTTCTGATGAACATCTCTCATCCTGAAGCTATCTAGGAGTTCACCAGGAATCACTAGATTAGGATAACTGATGCTCTTATCACCCAGGAAACTCCAGGGGTATATTAGTCTGTTCTCCCACAGCCATAAATAAATACCTGAGATCGGATTATTTATTTATCTATTTATTTAGAGACGGAGTCTAGTTCTATTGCCCAGGCTGGAGTGCAGTGGTGGATCTCAGCTCACTGCAAGCTCCGCCTCCCGGGTTCACGCCATAACTTGTCTCAGCCTCCTGAGTAGCTGGGACTACAGGCACCCACCAACACACCTGGCTGACTTTTTGTATTTTTAGTAGAGATGAGGTTTCACCATGTTAGCCAGGATAGTTTTGATCTCCTGACCTCGTGATCCTGCCGCCTCGGCCTTCCAAAGTGCTGGGATTACAGGGGTGAGCCACTGCGCCTGGCCAGATAATTTATTAAGAAAAGAGATTTAATTGGTTCAAGGTCCTGTAGGCTGTGAAGGAAGCTTGATGTTGGCATTTGTTCAGCTTCTGGGGAGGCCTCAGGAAGCTTCCAATCATGGCAGAAGGTGAAGGGGAGCAGGCACATCACATGGTGAAAACAGGATCAAGAGAAAGGGGGGAGATGCCACACACTTTTCAATGACCAGATCTGTGAAAACCCACTCTCTATTGTGAGGACACTACCAAGGAAACGGTAGTAAGCCATTCATGAGAAATTTGCCTCTATGACCCAATCACCTTCCCCAGATTCCACCTCCAATGTTGGAGATTACAATTCAACATGAGATTCTGGTGGGGACACAGATCCAAACCACATGAAGGGGATTTAGGAGCTCTGTGTAAGGTGCTCCTGTCACCCTCATGACTCAGGAAACCTCAAGAGTTTTAGCAGCTCTGTGTCAGGAACCTGGGACAAAAACCATAAATGATTTTTTTTTCTTAATGTGTTACATCTCCTCATCACATGAAAGGCAATAAAACCATTGAACTGATGTAATTTATATATTTCAACTTATTTTCATCTAGAGAGTGATCTTTTAGAGATTATTTTTAAACATTATAGCAGATATATTTTCTTTAGAACATTTCTGTATAAAAACATAATTCTCAGAGACCTGCACAGAGACTGGAATGTGTCAATTGCATGGAAATTACGAACATGATACTCAATCCATGTTTCTTGGGCAGTTTATTTTTCCTACTGATTTGTGAAAACTGCAATGAAATAACATTACCATTGACAATTGAAAATGCCCAAAGTATTTCATTAGAGCCTGTATTAGTTTGCTTTTACACTGCTATAATGACACTACCTGAGACTTGGTAATTTATAAAGAAAGGGGATTTAATTGACTCAGTTATACAATCATGGTGGAAGGTGAATGGGAAGCAATTCAGGTCTCACATGGCGGCAGGTGAGAGAGCAATCATGAGGAAGCGCTAGACACTTATCAAACAACCAGATTTTGTGAGCAATCACTATCATGAGAACAGCAAGGGGGGAAATCCGCCCTCATGATTCAATAACCTCCCACCAGATCCTTCCCTTGACACATGGAGATTACAATTCGAGATGAGATTTGGGTGGGGACACAGAGCCAAACCATATCAGAGCTTGATACACATTTTTAAAAACAAAAAATATATTTTCTCTACAAATTAATCAGTGATTTAATCCTTCACTTAAGAAACTGTTTAAAAATATTTGACAAAATATACTATCACCCTCTTTAAATAATCGTTGCCTGAAAGCCTAAAAATTCATTGCTGACCGAGAATGTGTCTCATTTGCTTTGGTTTACACATGCCTAGCCCATCGTAAATATTAAATAATTGTTGAATGAAATAAAATGTTGAATGAATTAATTAACTTATATCTCACTAGCTGCATTCTCTCTCTTCTCATCGCCTCTCTCTCCAGAGGAACAAAACGTTGGAAAAGTAGGAAGAGACATAAAAACTTTATAAATTACAGATTCATTATCTCTAATTTAAATTTGATTTTTGTTGTGGGTTATTGATATTTTGATTAGTCTCTCATTGTCCTGCTTAAACTCTCATCTCTTCTCATGCCACCATCTTCACCCTCATTAAGCTGGGGTCATTTCCTAGTTTATTGAGAAAAGATGGTGATAATCTGTCATTAAATAGCTCATTAACTCTCATAATATTTTCCTCAATATATAAGTAACCTTAACTATTTATAAATAACCTTAACTATTTCTATTATATGAGTGAGAGAGAGAGAGAGCACTCTCCAAATAAATAGATAATTTTCTCTATTTCAATAAGACACTGAGTTTTTTGCTCTTTCTTTCCAAACACATTTTACTTCCCCACTACTGTGTTTACAATTCTAGCGCTTTGTTTTCTTTTATTTTTACAAAGACAAATAAGTTAGTGGTCATTGTTTACAATCCCAGTGTTTTAAACTGCACATTAATGTTTCTATACCTTTTTGTTTTGTTTTTTTTTGAAATGTCAATCTTTTCTCATAATCTTTCATTAAAATGATAGCAATGATATAAACAGAAATAGATCTACCACAGTGTTGATTTCTAGAAAAGGAGTCATTAGCAAACCAGACACTTTGCAGAATTTCTTCGAAAATATAGGAAGAATTAGTAAAGGAATAAATGAGAAGCCTGGGTTAGAGGGAAAACTGCAATCTAAAGCATGCATAGGAGAAGCCACTGTACACACTATAGATGTTTCCGGGCTGATGTTTTTAGAGAATTAACTATTTTGAAGAGCAAGACTGTTTAGTTTTTTTCTAATGGAGGCCTTTAAAAGACAAGAGAGTTTGTGCTGGCCTGTGTCCCAGCTTGCTACTTTAAGGGAACGATAACTAGTCTCTCTAAGTGTTTTATAACCTACTTTTGAACTTGACATTTCAAGTTAGCTCCTATATGCAGTGGGCTTGCACTCAAGGTGCCAAGTCTTTCTTTTTTTTCTTTTCTTTTTTCTTTTTTTCAAGATGGAGTCTCACTCTCTCACCCAGGGTGGAGTGCAGTGAGAGGCGCGATCTCGGCTCACTGCAACCTCCACCTCCTGGGTTCAAGCTTTTCTTCTGTCTCAGCCTCCCGAGTAGCTGGGACTACATTTGTGTACCACCACACATAGCTAATTTTTGTGTTTTTAGTAGACACGAGGTTTCATCATGTTGGCCAGACTGGTCTCGATTTCTTGACGTGATCTGCCCACCTCCTCCCGAAGTGATGGGATTATAGGCGTGAGCCACTGCGCGCGGCGGGTATGAAGCCTTTAAGATTGGAATTGTCTGAGGAAAGGCTGGGGAACATTGAGAAAGAACGGTTAAAGACTAATATATAGAATAGTCTATAAACCCTTATTATCCCTTTTTTTATTGCAATAAAATACACATAACATAAAATTTACCATCTTCATCAATTTAAGTGTACAGTTGATGGTATTAAACAAATTTATAAAGTTGTACAACCATCATCCATCTCCAGAACTCTTTTTATGTTGTAAAACTGAAATTCTACACTAACTGAATAATACTCCTCCATTCCCACTGCCCCCTATTCAGCCTCTGGCAACCGCTATTCTACTTTCTGGCTCTATAAGATTGAGTACTTTATATACCTCCTGTACATGCAATAATACACTATACATCTGCTTTTTTGTGATTGTCTTATTTCGTTTAGTACAATGTTCCTAAGGATAATCCATGTTATAGCACAGGTAAGGATTTCCTTCCCTTTTAATGCTGAATAATATTACATTGTGTGCATAAACCGCATTTTGCTTGTCCAGTCATTTATCAGTGGTCACTTGAGTTGCATCCATGTTTTAGCCATTGTGAATAATGTTGCTATCAACATAGACATCCATTCCTAAATTTCAAAACTTACAACAGACTCTGAAGGGTTTGACAGCATTATTCTTTCTTCCTCTCTCAGTGTTAGAAAATCAGACTGGAATTTCTAAGCACCAGTGGTACATTAGACTCCAGAAGAGTTAAAATAAAACATAACAGATGAAGTAAAATAAAGAAGCAAAATCATCTATGGGCACAATTTGTAACAATTGACAATAATTTCTAGGAATGGTGTTCAACTGTCAGTATGTTTTAAAGTTTCCCAAGTGATTCTCATCCTCCCTTGGGGTTCAGACCCACTGATTTAGGCGATTCAGTAGTTTCATACTGTGGTTTCAATGGGAGAACTTGACACATGCATTTCTCTGCAGGAGCACTGTGCAAGGCTGCCCATCTTTCTGGAACTGGCTTTCAGTAACAGTGGCCAAATGTTTTCTACAGAGTGGTACAATACAAGGTGCAGGAAAGTGGTAGGTCAGCATTTGTGCCGAAAACAAACAATCTGTGACATTCATTTTCAAAGAATGTAACAGTATCAACTGGACAATGAAAGAAATACGAACCACTAAGACCTGAGTAAAACTTTCTCATTTAGGAAGAAGGTATGCTGGACTCCCAGGAAATTATGAGACTAATTTAAGTGAGATTATATAGGTACTCATCATTGTTCTGGACACACTTTGATATGTCCTAACTACCCAAATCCATCTTTTATAAGGGTAAGATCTGTTCATTATTCTCTATAAGGCATATTTCTTGTTTACATATTTTTAAATCTCAAATCTGTGATTTCCTTGCTTAAACTATCGCAAAATCTTTGGAGACATTTTTTTGTTTTGGAAATTAACATGGCAAACTGCCATTTCATAGATTTATTCTCTGAGATTTTCTCAGGAGAGGCTTGACATGGAAAAAGTACTTAGGGAGAATATGGAGCATCTAAATCTTGAGTGATTCTGTAGAAAACTGTGTGACAGAGAAAATGTGAGTGACAATGAAAAAGTTCAACAAACCACAGGGGACGCTGACTCTGAAACTTTTAATGTCCACTAGGTTTAAGTCACTAGTTGAAATATGTGTTGTGGCTGGGCATTAGCCCTGAGTGAAAAGCACCTTTTAGAATCTAGAAATTATTCTCCCAGAATGGTTTTGTCAATTAAGGATACATTTGGCAACACATAACAGACGTTTCAAATAACACTGGCTTTAAAACAGGAGAATTCTGGGGCGGAGCAAGATGGCCGAATAGGAACAGCTCCAGTCTCCAACTCCCAGCACGAGCGACACAGAAGACCGGTGATTTCTGCATCTTCAACTGAGGTACTGGGGTCATCTCACTAGGGAGTGCCGGACAATCGGTGCTGGTCAGTTGCTGCAGCCCGACCAGCGAGAGCTGAAACAGGGTGAGGCATTGCCTCACCTGGGAAGCGCAAGGGGGAAGGGTATCCCTTTTCCTAGCCAGGGGAACTGAGACACACAACACCTGGAAAATCGGGTAACTCCCACCCCAATACCGCGCTCTAAGCTAACGGGCACACCAGAAGAATATATCCCTCACCTGGCCTGGAGGGTCCCACGCCCACGGAGCCTCCCTCATTGTTAACACAGCAGTCTGCGGCCATCTAACCCCAAGGCAGCAGCGAGGCTGGGGGAGGGGCGCCCGCCATTGCTGAGGCTTAAGTAGGTAAACAAAGCCGCTGGGAAGCTCGAACTGGGTGGAGCTCATAGCAGCTCAAGGAAACCTGCCTGTCTCTATACACTCCACCTCTGGGGGCAGGGCTCAGCTAAGAAAACCACAGGGGAAGGAGCAGAGGCCTGAGCTGATGCGAACAACTCTGTCTGACAGCTTTGAAGAGAGCAGTGGATCTCCCAACACGGACGTTGAGATCTGAGAATGGACAGACTGCCTGCTCAAGTGGGTCACTGACCCCTGAGTAGCCTCACTGGGAGACATCCCCCACTAGGGGCAGTCTGACACCCCACACCCCACACCTCACAGAGGAAGCTTCCAAAGTAAGTATCAGACAGGTACACTCGCTGTTCAGCAATATTCTATCTTCTGCAACCTCTGCTGCTGATACCCAGGCAAACAGGGTCTGGAGTGGACCTCAAGGAATCTTCAACAGACCTATAGCTGAGGGTCCTGACTGTCAGAAGGAAAACTATCAAACAGGAAGGACACCTATACAAAATCCCATCAGTACGTCACCATCATCAAAGACCAGAGACAGATAAAACCACAAAGATGGGGAAAAAGCAGGGCAGAAAAGCTGGAAATTAAAAAAATAAGAGCGCATCTCCCCCTGCAAAGGGGCGCAGCCCATCGCCAGCAACGGATCGAAGCTGGTCAGAGAATGACTTTGATGAGATGAGAGAAGAAGGCTTTAGTCCATCAATCTTCTCAGAGCTAAAGGAGGAATTACGTACCCAGCGCAAAGAAACTAAAGATCTTGAGAAAAGAGTGGAAGAACTGACAGCTAGACTAATTAATGCAGAGAAGGTCATAAACGAAATGACAGAGATGAAAACCATGACACGAGAAATACGTGACAAATGCACAAGCTTCAGTAACCGACTCGATCAACTGGAAGAAAGAGTATCAGCGATTGAGGATCAAATGAATGAAATGAAGCGAGAAGAGAAACCAAAAGAAAAAAGAAGAAAAAGAAATGAACAAAGCCTGCAAGAAGTATGGGATTATGTAAAAAGACCAAATCTACGTCTGATTGGGGTGCCTGAAAGTGAGGGGGAAAATGGAACCAAGTTGGAAAACACTCTTCAGGATATCATCCAGGAGAACTTCCCCAACCTAGGAGGGCAGGTCAACATTCAAATTCAGGAAATACAGAAAACGCCACAAAGATACTCCTCCAGAAGAGCAACTCCAAGACACATAATTGCCAGATTCACCAAAGTTGAAATGAAGGAAAAAATCTTAAGGGCAGCCAGAGAGAAAGGTAGGGTTACCCACAAACGGAAGCCCATCAGACTAACAGCAGATCTCTCGGCAGAAACTCTACAAGCCAGAAGAGAGTGGGGGCCAATATTCAACGTTCTTAAAGAAAAGAATTTTCAACCCAGAATTTCATATCCAGCCAAACTAAGTTTCATCAGTGAAGGAGAAATAAAATCCTTTACAGATAAGCAAATGCTTAGAGATTTTGTCACCACCAGGCCTGCCTTACAAGAGACTCTGAAGGAAGCCCTAAACATGGAAAGGAACAACCGGTACCAGCCATTGCAAAAACATGCCAAAATGTAAAGACCATCGAGGCTAGGAAGAAACTGCATCAACTAACTGAGCAAAATAACCAGTTAATATCATAATGGCAGGATCAAGTTCACACATAACAATATTAACCTTAAATGTCAATGGACTAAATGCTCCAATTAAAAGACACAGACTGGCAAACTGGATAAAGAGTCAAGAGCCATCAGTCTGCTGTATTCAGGAGACCCATCTCACATGCAGAGACATACATAGGCTCAAAATAAAGGGATGGAGGAAGATCTACCAAGCAAATGGAGAACAAAGAAAATGCAGGGGTTGCAATCCTAGTCTCTGATAAAATAGACTTTAAACCATCAAAGATCAAAAGAGACAAAGAAGGCCATTACATAATGGTAAAGGGATCAATTCAACAGGAAGAGCTAACTCTCCTAAATATATATGCACCCAATACAGGAGCACCCAGATTCATAAAGCAAGTCCTTAGAGACTTACAAAGAGACTTAGACTCCCATACAATAATAATGGGAGACTTCAACACTCCACTGTCAACATTAGACAGATCAACGAGACAGAAAGTTAACAAGGATATCCAGGAATTGAACTCATCTCTGCACCAAGCGGACCTAATAGACATCTATAGAACTCTCCACCCCAAATCAACAGAATATACATTCTTCTCAGCACCACATCGCACTTATTCCAAAATTGACCACATAATTGGAAGTAAAGCACTCCTCAGCAAATGTAAAAGAACAGAAATTATAACAAACTGTCTCTCAGACCACAGTGCAATCAAACTAGAGCTCAGGACTAAGAAACTCACTCAAAACCGCTCAACTACATGGAAACTGAACAACCTGCTCCTGAATGACTACTGGGTACATAACGAAATGAAGGCAGAAATAAAGATGTTCTTTGAAACCAATGAGAACAAAGATACAACATACCAGAATCTCTGGGACACATTTAAAGCAGTGTGTAGAGGGAAATTGATAGCACTAAATGCCCACAAGAGAAAGCAGGAAAGATCTAAAATTGACACTCTAACATCACAATTAAAAGAACTAGAGAGGCAAGAGCAAACACATTCAAAAGCTAGCAGAAGGCAAGAAATAACTAAGATCAGAGCAGAACTGAAGGAGATAGAGACACAAAAAAACCCTCCAAAAAATCAATGAATCCAGGAGTTGGTTTTTTGAAAAGATCAACAAAATTGACAGACCGCTAGCAAGACTAATAAAGAAGAAAAGAGAGAGGAATCAAATAGATGCAATAAAAAATGATAAAGGGGATATCACCACCGACCCCACAGAAATACAAACTACCATCAGAGAATACTATAAACACCTCTACGCAAATCAACTAGAAAATCTAGAAGAAATGGATAATTTCCTGGACACTAACACTCTCCCAAGACTAAACCAGGAAGAAGTTGAATCCCTGAATAGAGCAATAGCAGGCTCTGAAATTGAGGCAACAATTAATAGCCTACCCACCCAAAAAAGTCCAGGACCAGATGGATTCACAGCTGAATTCTACCAGAGGTACAAGGAGGAGCTGGTACCATTCCTTCTGAAACTATTCCAATCAATAGAAAAAGAGGGAATCCTCCCTAACTCATTTTATGAGGCCAACATCATCCTGATACCAAAGCCTGGCAGAGACACAACAAAAAAAGAGAATTTTAGACCAATATCCTTGATGAACATCGATGCAAAAATCCTCAATAAAATACTGGCAAACCGGATTCAGCAGCACATCAAAAAGCTTATCCACCATGATCAAGTGGGCTTCATCCCCGGGATGCAAGGCTGGTTCAACATACGAAAATCAATAAACATAATCCAGCATATAAACAGAACCAAAGTCAAGAACCACATGATTATCTCAATAGATGCAGAAAAGGCTTTTGACAAAATTCAATAGCCCTTCGTGCTAAAAACGCTCAATAAATTCGGTATTGATGGAACGTACCTCAAAATAATAAGAGCTATTTATGACAAACCCACAGCTAATATCATACTGAATGGGCAAAAACTGGAAAAATTCCCTTTGAAAACTGGCACAAGACAGTTTTCAAGATGCCCTCTCCCACCACTCCTATTCAACATAGTGTTGGAAGTCCTGGCTAGGGCAATCAGGCAAGAGAAAGAAATCAAGGGTATTCAGTTAGGAAAAGAAGAAGTCAAATTGTCTCTGTTTGCAGATGACATGATTGTATATTTAGAAAACCCCATCGTCTCAGCCCAAAATCTCCTTAAGCTGATAAGCAACTTCAGCAAAGTCTCAGGATACAAAATTAATGTGCAAAAATCACAAGCATTCTTATACACCAGTAACAGACAAGCAGAGAGCCAAGTCAGGAATGAACTTCCATTCACAATTGCTTCAAAGAGAATAAAATACCTAGGAATCCAACTTACAAGGGATGTAAAGGACCTCTTCAAGGAGAACTACAAACCACTGCTCAGTGAAATCAAAGAGGACACAAACAAATGGAAGAACATACCATGCTCATGGATAGGAAGAATCAATATCGTGAAAATGGCCATACTGCCCAAGGTTATTTATAGATTCAATGCCATCCCCATCAAGCTACCAATGAGTTTCTTCACAGAATTGGAAAAAACTGCTTTAAAGTTCATATGGAACCAAAAAAGAGCCCGCATTGCCAAGACGATCCTAAGCCAAAAGGACAAAGCTGGAGGCATCACGCTACCTGACTTCAAACTATACTACAAGGCTACAGTCACCAAAACAGCATGGTACTGGTACCAAAACAGAGATATAGACCAATGGAACAGAACAGAGTCCTCAGAAATAATACCACACATTTACAGCCATCTGATCTTTGACAAACCTGAGAGAAACAAGAAATGGGGAAAGGATTCCCTATTTAATAAATGGTGCTGGGAAAATTGGCTAGCCATAAGTAGAAAGCTGAAACTGGATCCTTTTCTTACTCCTTATACGAAGATTAATTCAAGATGGATTAGAGACTTAAATGTTAGACCTAATACCATAAAAACCCTAGAAGAAAATCTAGGTAGTACCATTCAGGACATAGGCATGGGCAAGGACTTCATGTCTAAAACACCAAAAGCAACGGCAGCAAAAGCCAGAATTGACAAATGGGATCTAATTAAACTAAAGAGCTTCTGCACAGCAAAAGAAACTACCATCAGAGTGAACAGGCAACCTGCAGAATGGGAGAAAATTTTTGCAATCTACTCATCTGACAAAGGGCTAATATCCAGAATCTACAAAGAACTCAAACAAATATACAAGAAAAAAACAAACAACCCCATCAAAAAGTGGGGAAAGGATATGAACAGACATTTCTCAAAAGAAGACATTCATACAGCCACAGACACATGAACAAATGCTCATCATCACTCGCCATCAGAGAAATGCAAATCAAAACCACAATGAGATACCATCTCACACCAGTTAGAATGGCAATCATTAAAAAATCAGGAAACAACAGTTGTTGGAGAGGATGTGGAGAAATAGGAACACTTTTACACTGTTGGTGGGATTGTAAACTAGTTCAACCATTATGGAAAACAGTATGGCAATTCCTCAAGGATCTAGAACTAGATGTACCATATGACCCAGCCATCCCACTACTGGATATATACCCAAAGGATTATAAATTATTCTACTACAAAGACACATGCACACGTATGTTTATTGCAGCACTATTCACAATAGCAAAGACTTGGAATCAACCCAAATGTCCATCTGTGACAGACTGGATTAAGAAAATGTGGCACATATACACCATGGAATACTATGCAGCCATAAAAAAGGATGAGTTTGCGTCCTTTTTAGGGACATGGATGCAGCTGGAAACCATCATTCTTAGCAAACTATCACAAGAAGAGAAACCCAAACACCGCATGTTCTCACTCATAGGTGGGAACTGAACAATGAGATCACTTGGACTTGGGAAGGGGAACATCACACACCAGGGCCTATCATGGGGAGGGGGGAGGGGGGAGGGATTGCATTGGGGAGTATACATGATATAAATGATGAATTGATGGGTGCTGACGAGTTGATGGGTGCAGCATACCAACATGGCACAAATATACATATGTAACAAACCTGCACGTTGTGCACATGTACCCTAGAACTTAAAGTATAATTAAAAAAAAAAAAGACAGGAGAATTCTTTTTCTCATGGTTTACTGAGAAATCTCGAGATAAGCATATGGTGATAGTCACTCAGCAGCTCACTGACATTAGGGTCACACTCTGTTCAGCTATGTTGATGGTTTCAAGAAGGCTTCTGAACCTCCAGGCAGTAAAATAGAGAAAGAGTAATTACGTGGTAGGACTTTACTTAAAAAATATTATACTTCATTATATACAGCATTATTAAATAAGACAGTGGAGTTTGGGAACAAAATTAGAACATTAGACTGTTGTATGGAATATAGAATAAAGTAACATAATCTTAACTTGATTTATATCAGAGTGGACATTGATAATAGGTGGGTATAATGTAGACTTTATAATAAAGGATGCAAGACTTCTAGCTCCACCTTAAGCCACAGGCAGAAAATAACTTCAGTTGGACTAAATACTTAAATGTGAAAGTTAAAGTATAAAACTTTAGAGGACAATAAGAAATATTCTCACGGTTTTGAAACAGCTGGTGATTTCTCAAAAGAAACAAGCATATAAAATATAAAGAAATACATTGATAAATCTATCAATATTAAAATTATAAATTTCTGTTTTAGCATATGTCATAAAAAGTAAAAATACTATTGTTCTCCCTTGATATCCATGGGAGATTTTTCCAGGAGCCGCTCTCCCTCTCCCACTGCAGATACCACAATCCATGAATGCTCAAGTCCCTTATTTGAAATGACAATAGTACTTACATATAGCCTACTACACATTCTCCTGTATAGTTTAAGTCATCCCTAGGTTAACTTGTAATAAATAATACAATGCCTACATATCATTTCATTTACATGAGCTCAACACAGTACTTAGTGTCTGACAATTTCAGGTTTTACTTTCTGAAATTTTGCAAAATTTTATTTGAATATATTGCATCTGCAATTGATTGAATTCATGGATGCAGAACCCAGGGATATAAAGGGCTGACTGTACAAATAGTAAATCAGGATGAGCGATATTAATCAAACAACTGATGAAACATTAATATCTACATTATATAAATATGAAAAAATACAAATAAAAAAAGATAAAAACAGGAAGAAAGGCAAGCATCATGAACTGAGATCCCATGGAAGAGACAGGAATAGTCTATAAACTTTTGACACTAGTAATACCCAGAAAAATGCAATCTAAAATTAAAATTCAGTGCCATTTTTAAGTCCTTGATGTCGGTAGAAAACTAGAAGTTAGATTATGGAGAGTGTGAAGGAGGTAACGGAGGAATCGATCTGTTGCTCACTGCTGGTTCATGTGAAAGTGGAGCATTTTACTTTAGAGGGAGTTTGGCGTACCTAAAGTCTTAGCTCAATAAAGAGTGAAGGAAATAGGGAAGCGAGGAAGGAAAAGAGGAAAGCAATGTAGAGTATCACTGAAACCTCCCCGGAAATACTGCTGTTTGCTTAGTGAAGTAAATTTTCTCTGGAGAAGTTTTATGAACCCATTACACTGAAGAAAAGACTATTAAGAGAGACAGAGTGTGAGAAATGTGTTCTTTTAAGCCCTGTCTCCTATCTTTTCTTGGTCGAAAGACTTCTCAGTCTGTACTAAATCTGGAGGACTTCAGAGCAGTAGACAGGCCTTTCAGGCATTGTGCGATCTGGTTGGATTAGTCCCAAAACCTCTAGCTAAAGTGACAGCTACCAAGTTGAACACAATGGAAGTTTTTGGAGATGAGACTATGACTGAGGTTCTCCACTGAACAAGTAGTCAAGATTCTGACATCAGTAAATCTGGGGAGGTATCTATTTTAGCCCAGTTCATCTACTAAAGTTAAACACATGCAGCCCAGCAACTCCAATTCTAAACAAACTCCTGTGTATATAATCTAGGAGTTATGTACAAAGGAGCTTTACTTAGAAATAGCTAGGGTTAAAAACAAAAGAGGTGACAAACCAAACAAAAATCCCTTCACCCCCCTAAATGAGTGTCAAGAGTAGACCAAACATAAAATGCAGAAAAAAAGGAAAAAACTGTAGTTACAGAAATCAACCTGAAGAAATGTCACAAAACCAATGTTGGAAAAAACAACCAAATCACAAAACATTGCATATAACATGACTGTATTTAAATATAAAGTTCAAATACTAAACTATAAATATTATTTCTAAACAAAAATTTCTAATATAAACAGGCTTTCATTCATGGATGAGAATAGTAGCTACAAATGAAAAGTATTCTACAAGGAGTTTCTGAGATACTAGGAATATACCACTTAAGACAGATAGTGAATATTTGAGTGTATATTGTGTTATTATTTATATTAATTTTACCTTTTACAAATTATTCATTTATATAAACATTTCACAAAACCAAACACATTACATAGTTATTTAGAATAGTCAGTGAGGTGATTCAGGTTGCTAATATTTAAATAATGCTTTATTAGTTTTGAATGTTTAATTATGTTAAAAAAATAATGATTTAACCTAAAACTAGACTGTTATAACTTTTTCTTAATTTCTTTTGATATTAGATTGAATTCTAAATAAATATAATTCTAATTTGGAGAAGCATTGGAAAGCAATAGTAAAAGAGCACTCTGGTTACCTTTTGATTGTTTAGACTTTTGGAAATAGCTTGACCCTCCAAATACACTTATGAACTAATGTTTTGTTTTACCAATAAATTCATCAAACATCCTACTTGAGATGAGTTACATGGCTATTGTCTCTTTGTCAGTAAAACAAATATAATTTCATACTCTAAACTGAATAGTTGAAAAACATACAGAAAGAGTAATTTGGATTTGCTTATTTGAGAATAAAATAGAACCATTTCCTGCTTTCTTCATTTAAGTTTCTCAGATTATACATTTCACCTACTCACTGGACACACTCGTAATAATTGGGATAGACAAGCAGAATGCTTTTGGACAGATTGTAACTGATTGATTTGACAAACCATTAAAAGTATGACAGCTTTATTAAAGTCATTATTTTAAAGAAAATAATTGAAAAATATATTTAAGACACTCTTCAAGTCATGTGAAAAATCTCATAAAAGTAAATAAGACATTAAATGATAAAACAACAAAAGAAAGGGTGACATCATTTACACAATAGGCCACTATGTTCCATAGATACTAAGTTTAAGAATGTGAACGAGTCTTGATTCATAGAGTATGGGCAAATCATACAATACTTTTTGCAATTTCCCCTATTCATTCTGTGTGGGTGAATGTTTATTTATGTTTCAAGATTAAATACATAATATACATGCTAACTCTGATACATAGTTCATGTTTAATAAGCATCATATTCCTTACATTAAATAAAATATTGTAAAAAGTAATGGTAAACAACAGTGCATTAATTAGAAACCAAATAATAATTTCTATTGCTTCAAAGAATTAGACTTATGTTTATTTAAATTTCAAATTAATTTTTAAAACCTAAGAAAAGGGTGACAACACTACTAAAACTTTTTAAATAAAGGGAATACACAGCACATTTGAATCTATGAAAACAAATGACAAGTCAAATCTATTTCATTTTTCTACCTTCGTCTTCTGTTAGTCACTGCATTTTTGTTGATGGAGCTCACATATCCTTATATTCAAGAAAAAAATAAACCATTAAAAATAAAAAAACAAAATTTATTTCTCATACTACTTATTTTCAGCTATATGCGGTAAAGGAAGTTGATATTATACAACTATACAGGAGTCACTGCCTCAAATGGACATTTGATAGTTGTCAAATTTCACGTTACTCTTATTTACAATATTTCCATCCTTATTAATGCATTCAAAGACTTTCATTGAGTTACTACTATGCTTTGTAAACATCAAGTATTTTATCTGCCTCTTTCTAGCCATCTCGAAGGAACAATCTAAGTAAAAGTAGTTTTTTCTAAGTGACTACTGATTCAAAATCATCTCTTACACACTCATCTCTTTGCTGACCTAATTGTTTCTCCAAGCTCCTATAATGTAGGAATTTTAGTGCTATTTCTCATTGTGAAAAATAATGATCAAAGGTAATGTATGTATAACAATTTTTTCAGCTATAAATCCAAGTAGATTTTTTGCTGGAATAGGATACAGTGTATGAAGAAGACATCATAAATAATTAGCTAAAACTAAAATAAAAACCTTTTATTAAAAATGACTATTTTTGCTGAAAGCAAACAAGAAAAAATTTAACTTAAGTGTAGAATGGGTATTTTTTGTTGTTGAGATAATAGCAGGAGACAATAGACGTTTTAAGCCAGATTCCTCAAACTTCGTCCTACTGAGAAAGCTTGGATTCCTTTCTTTTTCTGTCCTGGTGATGTTTTGTTAAAGAACACAAACAGAAAATCTTTGCATGATTTCTCCTTCCAGGGAGAAAATATCTTGCCATTTTATTTCACTGTTTGTGTGCAACTTTTTTTGTCATTTTAATAAAGTGACAAGAATTAAGGTATGCAACACTGCACAGTATGAATTCAGCAACGGAGATGAGTATTTGTTCAGCTTTTTATTCACAATCTATTATTCGTGTGCTAATGGATTTTCCTCTTATTAATAGCTATATGGAGATTTTTCTGTGAAAGGGTCTAGGAAACACTTTATAATCAAAGGTTTCAAGATATAAATTATATGCAGAGATCTTCCTTATATTTTACCCCAATTTTAATTTAATTTTACTATTCATACATCCAACTACTTAAATAATTAAAATAAAAAAGCATGCACTGTGCTGAAACCCCGTCTCTACTAAAAAAAAAATACAAAAAACTAGCCGGGCGACCTGGCGGGCGCCTGTAGTCCCAGCTACTAGGGAGGCTGAGGCAGGAGAATGGCGTGAACCCGGGAGGCGGAGCTTGCAGTGAGCTGAGATCCGGCCACTGCACTCCAGCCTGGGCGACAGAGCGAGACTCCGTCTCAAAAAAAAAAAAAAACAAACAAACAAATAAAAAAGCATGCACTGAAAAGTCAGCCACTCATTTCCGTGCACAACAGTGCATGTTCTCAACATTGACAACTCTCCCATCATAACACACCCAAGAGAACACTGTGTCTTAGGATTTCTGTTTTCTTCCAGATTTCTTTAAAGGTATATGTAATAAAATACAAGCATACATACTCACTTGTCCTCCTTTCCTCAGTAAAATACACAACTCTGTACATTATTCTGCTTCTATCACTCAATAAAATGTTTGAGACCTCTCTATATCAAAGCAGAAATGGCTTCCTCATTGCATTTTATTGTGTTTTAACAGTATCTTTTTGTGTAAATTTGAATTTATTTATATAAGCAGAACCCAAGCACTGACAACATAGTTGCTCCCAATCTTTTGTTAATGCAAGCAATGTTACAATGAATAATTTTGTACTAATGTCATTTCATGCATGCAATTATATCTTTCAAGTGAGTTCTCAGATAAGAAACGGTACATACATAAGAAAATGTTACAGATATTTCCAAACATCTACAGATATTTTCAGTCCTAAGAATTGTACCAAGTTGCACACCCACCTTTAATATATTAAAGTTCTTGTTTCCCTAGAGGCTTGCAAAATAAGTGTATTATTAAATATTTTTTTGTAGTCATTTGGATGTATCAGTTATTCTCTATCATATTAAGTACAACCCTTCATATGTACATATACTCATATAGATATAGATTATAATTGTCATGCTTCTATGTACTATGCTGCAGTGAAATTCACTTTGTCTTTGTATAGCTACGTGATTTCAAAAATAGATTAATTCAGTGTTCAGCTGGACACGGTGGCTCATGCCTGTAACCCCAGGAGGCCAAGGCAGGTAGGATTGCTTGAGCTCAGGAGTTCAAGACAAGCCCGGGCAACACAGAGAAACCTTGTCTCTACTAAACATTAAAAAAAAAAAAAAATCAGCTGGGTGTGGTAGCACACCTGTAGTCCCAACTACTAGGGAGGCTGAGGTGGGAGGATTGCTTGATTATGGGAGAGAGAGACTTCAGTGAGTCGTGATCATGCCATTGTACAACAGCCTGGGAAATGGAGCAAGAACTTGTCTCAAAAAAAACAAACAAAAAAAAAACAAATTAATACAATGTTATAACTCGAATAAAAAAGGAAAATAAAATAAACTTTTAACAATCTTTGTGTTTTGATATGTAAGTACACAAAGGTGTCTATATAAGAAATTATAATTATGTCATCAGATGTGTATACAAAGTAGAATTTGTGTCCTGCAAAGACAAGTTGTGTTGGTTACTCAGATACCTCCTGTGGAGTTGTGGGATTGACGTGACATTGCAAATTGTGGACAGGTCTTGATAACATTGCAGAAAAAATTCAACACTTCTTAACACTATTTATTTGTAAGGTAAAATTATGGTACTAAGATGCTGAATATAATTTGAATCCCATTCTCTGTGCATTTTGTGGAAATATACAAACCTAATACAGGTTCTAGGCTCATAAAATTGTAAACTTTATTTAATACATGAATGCCTGGCAAGACATTTGGAAATTCTGTGGGACATCAGCTTATTTTTATTTTTCCTTTTGTGAATCTATGCCATTTACTATAGGGACTGTATATCAGTGTTCCCTATCTTCTAAATATCTGAAGCCCCCTAAAAATAGTCCCCTAAATTCCAATGTTCTCCATTGATAACTAGAGCTAGTATCATAAACAAAAATAGTATCTTAATGGACCTTAATTTTTCTTTATCTTATGAGTAAACTAAATATTTTGATAGGCTTAAACCCATTTATGTGCCCCTTTCTGTGATCTGTACATTTATCACCTTTACCCATATTTTTTGGGTGATGTTTTACTAATCAATTTCTGTATGATTTCTGTATTTAATAGCTATCAGATCTTTCTAATTCAAATTGCAAATCTTTCCCAGTTTTGTTTGTTTGTTTTAATCCTGTTTTGTTGGGTACTTTTTTTTAGCACTTTGGTTTGTGTGTTTGATTGTTTTCTCTACTGCTTATTTTTTTATCTTGATGTTATTTTTCTAACTTTTAAATAGGCTATTATTTGTTTTTATTGCTATTTGATTATCAATATGAGTATTAAATTTTGTTAATTTAAGCTGTATCCTCTATGTACTGTGTTTATTTTTCATATGTTCTAAAAGTCTGAAATCTCAATTAATATTGCCTTTCAGACCACAGAATTGCTTAGAAAACATTCTGAAATTTCTGTTGACAAAAGGTGCTTTAAATCTGTATTTTGTTATAAATTTCTAATTACATGCACTGTAATGAGAAAATATTTTCCATGCTACTTCGACTTTGTTGTATATTATAATACATATGAACATACCACACAAAACTCTATCAATACATAGATAGATGTTGATAAATAAGTATATATAGATATATAATTAGTTTATTATTTAGGTATGTGTCACTGCTAGTGTATTTCCTCAGTTTGACATTTATTTATTTACATTATGTGTATCTATCACTATAAGCAATAAAACAGTAACATGTTTTTATAACCCCCTTTGCACTCTTGTGCTGACAATTTTAGTTACTAATACTAGACCTCGCATGTTTACCCTTATAATGTGAAATATACCTGTATTTTTAATACTGTATTTAACTCTGTTCTCAGGGATTGGACATTCAGCAAACTTAAATCTATATCCTCCTCCATTTCTTCTCTTACCTCATCAAACTCTAAGTAAAGTTACTAAAGTTAAGGCACACAACATTTTATTCAATTTGATGTACAGTTAAATAAGCTTTGCAGCTAAATATTGTCAGTATTTATAAGAATCATTTTGTCATAGTTTTCCCAGTCATATCCAAACTATATCTTGTCCTTATGATACTTACTTAAAACAGAATCATGGCAATGAAATATTCTCAGTTTTTCTACGTTTATGCCTGTTTGTCTTGACATTTTGCTTACCGTAGAGGTCAGTAATTTCCTACTAAAGATTATTCCTCCTTCAGACAATAACCAGAAACTCTAGGCAATTTTTACTTAACACCTGAAGACCCTGGATCATGAGCAAATGTAAGTAAAATTTGGAGGGCAGTCAATACTTTGAAGAATGAACTAACAAGAAAAGTTTTTTTTTCTTATGTTTCTACAACTATTCACCTGAGAGCCACAGTCATTTCCTGTACCTAGAGGCTAAAACTGATAGAAAACCTGCATTCTTGCCAGATTTAAGAGCTAGAGGACAGTTTGAAGCAACTACAACAGCTGGAAATAAGGGGATTCACAGAAAGGAGACATTGTGAGTTGAGAAGCTTCTAAATCTCTTTTTAAAATGTCTCCAAAAACCTGTCTGATATACTAACACTGACCCAAGCATGTGTGAGGCAGATTCAGTTCAACCCAGTTGAAGATAAAATAATTGAATTGAGACATGTTTCCAAGACACTGAGTTTGCTGGTTTTTGTCCAACCAAGCTAAGTGCTCACTAAAACAAAGAAACGGAATTCTTCAAAGGAATATAGCATAATGCAAGTTCTCTATATTCAAGTTAAAATTTAGAATTAATCAATATGTGAATATAAAAAATCAGTAAAGTGTAATCCAGACTTTAGAGGAAACCAAGCAAGAACAACAAAGAAAAATGATCCCATTATTAATATTAGTAAGCACAGATATTAAGGCAGCTAATATCATATTCTCAATAAAGGAAAACACACTCACATTTAATGAAAAGATAAGATACTTCACCAGAGAGAAATATTAATACATACTTACAAAGGAAGCAAAAGGAAATATATGATTTTTAAAAATGCAGCATCTGAAATAAAGCAGAGTGGAGAAGACAGAGGAAGGATTCACTAAACTAAACGATAAGTCAATATAAATCATTTGATCTAAAAAACTGAAAAAATAGAAAAACACAGTCAGTACGCTGACGTACCTTCTATTTTGCGGCCATAAAACACTCTCAAGTGCCTTTGCCAAAATACAATTATTTCTACTGGGTTTTTTGTTGTTGTTGATGATCAGCATTGTAGCTTCAGGTGCAGTGGCTGCCCGGACTGAAATCAATGGGCTCTGTCTCTTTGTAGTCTTCCTTCCTTCTCTTCCTTCGTAAGGACTTCATTGAGGTATAATCTGCATGCCTGCATTTATTTTTACCTCTAGGCTGCCATTTTATTTTATTTTCCAGTATCTATTCTGTTTCCGTTTTTTTTTTTTTTTTTTTTTTGCATCTTTTTTTTTTCTCTGCACTAATTCATTTTGTCGTTAAGTGTGATCATCCTACTTCCACCCCTTTCTAAGAACTGGTGGCTCATATATTTCATCTCCTTATTCTCATTCCCTCTCTCTCTCTCTTTCCTACTCTCTCTCTCCCATTAATATTTTACTGGGTAAAAGCTCCATTAAAAAAAAAATCCATTGCAAAATATTTCATCATAATTTTTTTCTGTATCAATATTTCTATATTTTCTATCAGTGTTAATCATCTTTCAGTAAGTTCTAATTCTGTTTGTTTATAGTCTATATTGAAAATAGCATTTGATCGATGGTTTTTAGTTTCTCTGTACTACTAACCATAATAAATTGCAGTTTCCTGGTTTGACAATTTGCAGGTTTCCTGGAGTGAGTTGGGAAGCTGACTTTCTTCCCCTTTGTATGTGGTCTCAGAGGCCATATGGCAGATTCTTTTTTGTTTGTTTATTTGTTTGTTTTGAGAAGAGGTATCTCTCTGTCACCTAGGCTGTAGTGCAGTGGCCAGATCTTGGCTCACTACAGACTCTCCCCTCCCGGGTTCAAGTGATTCTCCTGCCTCAGTCTCCTGAGTAGCTGGGACTACAGTCGCGCACCTCCAACACCTGGCATTTTTTTTTTTTTTTAGTGGAGACGGGGTTTCATCATGTTGGTGAGACTGGTCTCGAACTCCTGACATCAAGTGATCCACCTGCCTCGGCCTCCCAAAGTGCTTTATAGGCTTATAGGCATTAGCCCCTGTGCCAGGCCTGGATGATTCTTTACACAGTCATGTTGGCAAGATTTCTCTGAATCCAACTGGAGCAGGGTAAAGGACAAGTTATTTGGTTTCTGCATCAAATAAGACTCTCATCTGTAGAACATGAATTTTTGTTGGGGATTTTTGAGACAGATTCCTCCTGACCCTTTTCATGCCCTCCCATAGCTCATGTTCAAACTCAGCTTTGAAAAGATGTACATGCATTTTGGAGTGTGTACATTTTACCTTTTCTCCCAGTTTTACTAGAAATGTTGTCCCCTTTTTTATTTGTTTGTTTTCTTATATTTTTGTTCTTGCTATTATTTTAAACAAGAGGAAAAAAATAACTCATAACTCACTTTTATACTGGAGTGCAATACTATTTTATAGTCATATGTATAAATTTTGTTTTCCTCTTGAAATGAAATTAGAATACTATGTTAACTTCCTTTTTAAAAAATACATCATTTTAGTCTTCTTAAAATCTGGACCACCTCAATAGACAGCTACCTGTTTGTTTTATAGAGAAAGATTTATGTCATATTTTGAAACAGAATATTGGACTTAATTGGGCATGTTATTTTCAGAGCTATACATTGGCCAAATTATAGGAAAAAAGCAGGAAAACATTTATGAATGAATTAAATTCATTCTTCCAATTCGTGGTGAGAGCCAGTGAGAGTTTAAACTGTACACATTACATGAGAAAATAGTTTTTGGATGTTCAATAATGACATAATTTTTTTTTCACTTAGTGTGATTTTTCTGATAACATAGTAAGGGTCAAAATAACTCCTAAGTTTGAGTCAGTAACCTAAATATGACATTTTATTTAGTTCGCCTAACTCACAAAATAAATAAACCTTATTTTACAGAGACTGCATGTGTCTTGGAGGTGCATTTTGATACACACTCATAATATTCCAAATACATACTGCTTTTTCACATTTATAGCTGTCTCTTTGTAGAAGAGAGATCAATAATCATCACGTTGAGATTTTAAAAGAGAAAGATAAAAAGCAAAACCCAGGAAACCTCACACTAACACATAATTGGAAATAGAATTTGAATGTTTTCCAAACAGACCATTGTAGCTTTTCTTACACACAGCAAAGATTTTCATTAAATAGGTTCCCTGGTAATAAATTGTATATTTACTAGGGCTTTGTTTGCAGTGTCCCTATGAGATGATACATCAAGTTCAAAGGCATCAGTAAAAGTGACTTTAATATCCAGGAAAATACTGATGCAGCTGTTCGTTTTCTAGCAGTGTCAGTGACTCATAAATAAAAAGTAAGGCAGGCATACCTTGGGCAAAGTGGCCATATTATCCTTTCTATGGCTCTAATACCAGTAAATCAGTTCCTGACTTCAGATTTCTTAAAAATTTTCTCCACTAGTTCCAGAAAATGTTCAAGTCTAAAATAATAACACCAGCAACAACTTTATTTACCATATAGGTGACCTTTCCAGGTTGAATGCAGTTTACTTTCTAACAATTATTATAGTATTGAACAATGTAAGAGTTTTAAGATCTTATTATTTAAAAAACCTGTTTTCTCCAATTCTCAATGAAAAGAGCCAGCCAGCTAAAAATTCAATCAAGGAAAACAAAGCCTTAAAAACACAGAGATGAATGATATTTTGAATTTAATCAGTCACTTATCAAAAAAGTCAGCATTTTTGTATATTTTTCTTTACAAAATTTCTGTTATATTTATAGAGGTGGACCTTATTGCCCCAGGAGAAAAAAAGCATTTTTTTAGTGGCCATGGAGTTGTAAATTGAGTCTGAACTAAATACAAGAATCTGAACTCTCAAACTAGAGCTATATTAAGGATATACTATTGTATTTTTAAATAAGTGAAACTTATACTCCTCATGTCCATCTCAACTCAAGGCTTCCTAACTATGCCCAAAAGAGCTTGCTTCTGTGAGTTCTAGGATAAACTTACCCCCTTCGTTAGTTTTATAGAAATTTCTCCCCACCCCATCAAGTACCCATACCTACGTCCTCCATCCAAGCAGAATATTTCTCAGCTATCTTCTTAAGTTTGCATGAACCTTGAAACTTTCCCCCTTTTAATTGCAACTCACTTTTACTCTTTGTCTCTAAAAAATCAGATAAAAATAACTTTGTATTAGTCATTATTTTATTATTAATTTTCCAGGAAAAATGAATAAACTGCCTCAATATATATGTCCTTAATTAAAAAACAATAACTTTCCATGATTGCCTTTGTTAATAACACAGCATATAAATAGAGAAATTTGTTTTCCAAACTGTCTAACTTAGCTTTCTGTACCATTTTGTCTCTTTTTATGCTGTTCATAGTGAGATGTACTTCTCTACTTTTTTGTTGTTCTTGTCAGTATTTCTTTCTCTATAGAATAAAAGGTTGAATATGAATTTACAGTTTAACCTGAAAATTATTTCCACGTTTCCCATCTTCCAAAGATACTTTTAATTACATGCTTTAGTATTTGCTAGTGAAGTGGCATCTATCTTACAGCGCTTGGGGGTCAAGATGCTTTCACAGTAATCATGAAATTACAACTCACAGAAGCTGCATCATCTGCCTGCATAGTAGGACCCTTTTTATTTCCACTGTTCTAGTAGTCATGCATTACTCCCTGCAAAGGTCTTGAAAATAATCATGAATAAAATCATTGTAATAGTGAATATCAGCCTTAGTGTAAGATAAATTATGTTGTCATCAAATACTTAATTTCAAATTTCTCTCAATATTTGTTGTAAGGCAGTGCCTTATGTTTAATGGTATCTTTTGTTTCATTTAAAACAACATGTGATATGATACAAGCAGGAATATCTGTGTATTTTCTAAGGAAGTCAGAACTGATGAGATTATTGGGTTAGAGAGGAGAAGCTAGTTACTGAATTATAAATTCCATAATTTGATCTGTCTGGTTTTCTTTCTTGGTGTACAGTGAAGGAATATTAAAAATTTCCTTTCACCCTCTGGATCTGAGTGTTCCATTTCAGTCACATTACTGGCAGGCTTTTCACTGTTTTAAAACACTGAATCTTTAGGAGCAGTGTATCTAAACAGAAAAGTCAAGAAACACTGAATCTTCATCTATTTTTGTTCAAAAAATTTGTGTCACCAAATGTCCGTTTTCTCAGAAGCTTAATATAAAGACATCAATATGTACAGTTGTCACCTGGTAACTTTCTTATATTTTTATGAACAGAATCAAAGTGATTTATCTGTAGGCACATTTCAGAAAGCAGCTATAAAAGATAAATCTACACACGTAGAGTTTTTAAAAAAATAAGCCATCCATTGTTAGGTTTTCAACAAAGAGACAGATTATAAATCTACCGTTGGATTTAAGCTTTTTCAATATTCAGACATCAAATTTGAAATTATATGATGCTTTACAGTGATGAGTGTCTACGGCATTTCTTAAAGATATATAATAATAATTTTAAACCTCTTTCAATATTTATTTGAATTGACTATTCTGGGAATACATCTCCATCCATATTTACCTAACTATGTCAGTTTCTAATGTAGAATAGTCTTAAAATAATAATACCAAAAATTTAATTTGTTGTTAATATGTGTCACATGCTTTTCTCATTTGATCCTCAATTTCATACAGTCTGAATGTAGATATTATTATTCCTATTTCACACACAGAGAAACACACTCAGAAAAGCCATGTAAATTGCTAATGTCTTATAATTAGAAAACAGCAACATCACATTTTGGCTCAGGTCTATTTGACATTGTAAGTCCTAATATTTCCTTAATCATACAGTAAAAACATAAATATTGGTTGGTTAATGTGCACATGTCTTAATAATGCATATGAAATCAATTGCTCATTTTTTTGCTCATATAATACTTGAAATAAAATCTGAAAATGTTACCATGTTCCACAAGATCCTTCCAGTGTTCTTTTTTAGTTTAATCTATCCTCACTCTTGTTGCTCTCTACATTTAAAACATACATTTATCTTCTTGTAGTTTCTTAATATTCTCTGTTCTTTGCTCTTTGACAGACTGTTTCCTAGAAGTAGAACAGCTTTTTCTTTCTCACTCACTCTTTGCCTAGTTATTTCTTACTCATTATTCAATTTTTACTCAAGCATTTCTCTGCCTAAAATATCTCTGTCTCAGATTACATCATCTAATGTATATATGACAATGGAAGTTTTCTCTGCAAGTTTCACAGGTGATAATTAAATACTTATTACTGTAATTATCCTTTTGACTTTTGTTTGTTACTTAACTCACATTTCCTTGTGGGCATAATGTGAGTTGTGTTATCCTATCTATGGTTCTAATATCAGTAAATCAGTTCCTGACTTCAGATTTCTTAAAAATACTCTCTGCTAGTTCCAGAAAATATTCAAGTCTAAAACAATAATACCAGAAACAACTTTATTTACCATACAGGTGATCTTTCCAGGTTGAATGCAATTTATTTTCTAAGAATTATTGTAGTATTGAACAATGTAAGAGTTTTAAGATCTTATTATTTAAAAAATGTTTTCTCCAATTCTCAATTGAAAGAGCCAGTCAATTAAAAACTCAATCAAGGAAAACAAAGCCTTAAAAACACACAGATGAATGACATTTTGAATTAAATCATTGTATCCTAAATGCATAACATTGTTTCTCACACATAGTAGATAATCAATTATTGATAAGAGAGTGAATGCATGAATAAATAAATACCTCCAATTCCAATTGTTTTTGGGGACACCTCCCTTCACATGGACTAGTAGTAATATTAGTTTTTTCAGGGAGTTTACTTTCAAAATATTGTTTAAAATCCCTAGAGGACTTAGGTATGGCCAGAGATTGACAGAAACTGTGAGGCAGGACTCTTAAATGTCTTGCTTCAACAATACTTGAAAGAAAAATGTATCAATGCTATTTGTTTGAACTTTCACCAGACACCCACTCCCACAGTCTCAGTTCTACCTGTGGAAATGATTTTGTGCCATTAATACTTCTGTATCTAGTAGAATAAGGAAATAGGCACCTATCTATGAAAATAGTTAATTTTCTTTGAAAATTTATGAATATGCTTCAAAGGAAAACAAAAGAATTCCTCTCTCTTGTTATTCTCTACGAGTAGCCAACAAAATGAAACCTCAAATATCATGCTTCATGATAAATAAACTTTGAAGAATGTAAAGCTATTGCATCATGATGTGAGTGCAGGGAACATTCAGAGAACAAGAAAAGAGCCTTGGGAATTTAAAATATGATAACAAAGGACTGGAAGATAAAAATAGAGGGAATAGCCCAGGAAATAGAATAGAATAACAAAAATGTGGAAAATTTACTAGAAAATATTTTTGGCTTAATAATTATGAATAAATCAAGGTGGTACAACAGATTAAAACAGGTACAAAGAATCGAGAAAACAGAAGGGATAATACAAATTAACAGGAAAAACATTAGTCTCCACCTTTAAAGAACCCATATAGTGCTTAGAACTATAAAATATAAAAGTATATTTTTGTAAACATTATTAACATCCGAGATAAAGAGATGACCAAGACTGTAAAAGCTTTCAAACAAAAACAAACAAAAAATTAGTTAAAAACAAAGAATTAAAAATGACAATAGGATCAGACTTAATAGCAAGACCAAAAGGTAGATGCAAGGGAGCACAGTCTTCAAAATCTGAATGAAACAGTTGCCAGAGCATCAATTTAAATCTAGCCAAACTCAAATAAATGCAAAGTTGCAAGAACATATTCAGACATTTAAATTATATAAAGAAAAAACTGCTCTAAAGAAGCTACTGGAAAAGAGGGTAGGCTTTAATCAAAATGAGAATGAAAAATAAATAGATAAATAAACCAGAAGAACACATGGACTCCAGGAAACAAGGTGTCTAACCAAAAAGAAGGCAGAGAAAGTCTTTCTAATAATGGCAAAGACAAAAAAGAAATCTCAGGATGACCATTCTATGTCCTGACTACAAACAAACAATCTAGACTGGATGGAGGGTTATAGGAAGTACTCCTCCTCCAGAAAGAAAATGACATGGTTTATTTGTGCTGTTTTTTAAAAATATAACTATACAAATTGTGAGGTGATTCAGATTTCTGTGGAGCACTGAGACAAATTTGTGATACATAGAATAATAAATTAAAAAACAGAAAGTAGTTATTAACTACAACATAAAATTTAAAAATTGTTCATATTGCACTAGAGACTTTAATTTTGGAAATTATTGACATAAGAGAAGCTCTGAATATTGATATAACCAAAAAGTGAAATAATTATACTGGGAGGATGGGCAAGAAAGAGTGATCATTGAAAGGTAAGTTATTGTATAATAGAGCTAAATCTTCAACTGAGAAATCTCAATACGGAAATCTAGTACAGATAATTAAACAGGCTGGTGAACAAGATGAAATATGCAGTCAATTTCAATCAAAACAATCAAAAGTGTGAAGTCATGGGTCAGGAGAACACTTTTTCTTTATGAGCTTTGTGGAACTATTTAGCATTTCAGTCTCTATCCTCAGGGTACTATAATACAAATTATAAATCAATATATATTTTCGAAAATCTACCATCAACTCACAGATGTGTTTCTCCCTTCTCCTTTAAATATCCAATGGCCTTCTTCTGATATTAATGTAAGAACATATTTTTCATATAATTCTTAAAGCAATCAATACATAAATGGAGAAAAGAAGAAAATAGAACTCAGACTATTCTCCTTTTTTTTCTTTTTAGCAAAATACTGACTTAGAGTATATGTTACACTTTATTTTTTAGAACTGTTTCAGATTTACACACACACAAAAGTGAGTAAATAGGTGAATGGAAATTACAGAGAGTTCCCATACATATCCCTTCCCTGAATCTGTCTTGCCTTATCACTGACACCTTGCATTACATTTGTTATAATGAATGAAGTAATATTGATAGAATATTAACTAAAGTCCATAGTTTATATAAGGTTCCCTCTTTGTGTTGTACATTCTATGGGTTTTGATCAATGTGTAATGTCATGTATTCACCATTTCAGTATCTTACAGAATAGTCTGTCAATCTAAAAATCCCCTGTCAATTGTATATTAATTCCCTCCCCTATTCTCCCTCAATCCCCTAGAATGGATTAATCTTCCTACCAACTCTATTTTTTACCTTTTCCAGAATGGCATGTAGTTGGAATAATACAATAATTTCAGACTGGGTTTTTTCACTTAGTAAGATTCCTCCATGTCTTTCAATGGCTTCATAATTCATTTATTATTATTGATGAATAATACTGTACTCCATTGTACAGATACAAAATTTTTTGTTTGTCCGTTCACCTATTGAAGGACATCTTGGTTGCTTCTGTTTCTGGAATTTATGAAAAAAGCTTTTCTGTTCCAATAAAATTTTTTGATTTTTTTTTTTTTTGAGATTTTCTACATAAATAATCCTGTCTTCCTCAGGATAAAAAAATATATATTTATTTTTTTCCCCATCTATTCTGTACACTTTTATTTTTTTAAAATTTTATTATTGTCTTGTTTCATTAGCTACAACTTCCAGCACTTTGTTGAATATGAGATGTGAGAGGGGACATCCTTCTTTTGTTCCCTTTCTTGGGGCGAAAGCTTTTTGTCTCTTCTTTCTTAGTTTTTGTTTTGTTGTTTCGTTGCATATTTTTTTGTAGATATTCTTTACCATGTTGACGAAGTTTCCCTCTGTTTTGAATTTGGATGTTAAATTTAGTCAAATGCTTTTTCTACATCTGTATATGATCATATAATTTGTATTCTGTATCCTGCTGGATATAATGGATTCCATTAATCAAGTTTTAAATGTTGAACCAATTACATGAAACAAATCCCACTAGGTCTTGGTGTATAGTTCTTTTCTATATACTGCTGAATTTGGTATGCTAATGTTTTGTTGACGATTTTCATATGTATGCTTATGAAAGATACTGGTCTGTAGTTTTCCTTTATTACAATGACATTACCTGGTTTGGTAGTAGGGTAATGGTGGCTTCACAGAAAGAGTGTTACACTGAATGTTCGTTTCCTTCAAAATTCATATATTGAAGCCTTAACTTGCATTGTGATGAAATTATGGGTGGAGCTTTGGGAGGTAATTAGGTTTAGATGAGGTTATGAGGGAGAAGCCACCATGGTGAAATTAGTGCCATTATAAGAAGGGAAAGAGACACCAGAGCTACCACTCTTTATTATGTGAGGATAAAGTAAGAAGGCAGCCATCTTCACGACAATAATCAGGTCTTCACCAGAACCTGAGGTTAGGGTGCTGGCACCCTAATCTCAGACTACCCAGCCTCTGGAACTGTAGGAAATAAATGTCTGTTGTTTGAGTTGCCCAGTCTCGCGTATTTTGTTGTAACAGCTCAAGCTAACTGACAAAGAGTTCAGATGTGTTCCCTCTTATTGTATTTTCTGAAAACTGTGGTATAGAATTGTTATCAATTCTTCCTTAATATTTGGTAGAATTTACCAGCAAAACAGTCTGAATCTCTTATATCCTATTTGGAATGTTATTAATCATTGGTTCAAATTCTATAGGATATAGATTTAGATTTTATTTATCTATTTGTGTGAGTTTTGGTAGTCTGCGTCTACTGGTAATGAACCTTTTTTATATGATATATTAGCAATTTTTATCTTTTCTCTTTTGTTCTTTGTTAATATGGCAAGATGCTTATCATTTTACTGATCTTTTCCAAGAGTCAACTTTTTAAGGTTTTTTTTCTATTGATTTTCCATTTATAATTTTAATATTTTCTCCTCTAATTCTTAATATTTCGGGTTTTTGGGGGTTTTTTTAGTCTTTCATTGCTTTTTTTTCCTCTCATTTTCTGAGGTGGAAACTTAGAATATTAATTTTATAACTTTCTTCCTTTCTAATATACGCATTCAAGGCTATCAGTTTCTGTGTCTGCACTGTTTTCACTGAATCTCATACATTTTGATAAATTGTATTCTTATTTATATTTAGTTCAAAATTTTTGAAATTTATTTTGAGACCTCTTCTTTGACCTATGAGTTATTTCAAGTGTATGTTTAATCTTCAAATGTTTTGGAATTATCTAGGTCTCTTTCCATAAGTAATTTCTTTTCAAATTCTATTGTTGCTAAAAGCATACTTTATATAATTTCTCTTGTATTAAATTTGTTAAGGTGTATTTTGTGACTCATTTTCTGGTCTGGCTTTGTGAATGTTCCATGTGAGTTTGAGAGGAATATGTGAATATGTGTATGAATATATGTGTATGTTCACATATATATTGTGAACATATACATATGTTCACACAAACACGAATATATGTATATATAGTCTCAGTTATCACAATTTGAAATCGCATTTAACCATGTATCTTTTATTTTATTTATACTGATAATCTTAGTACAAATGAAAGAAACACACATTTTATTAGTAACCAGATTGAATAACCAGTTTTTTTTCCAAATGTCAGAGGGAGATCATGCTTTTTTGCATTCAAACTGATTTTTCTAGAGCAGAGACTGTCAAATACACTATGCATCTACTTTCAGTTCATTTCTTAGCAGGACAACAATAGTATTTTTTTCTTTTTTAAAAAAATTAAAGCAGAATTAACTACATGTAGTATTTTTCTGAATAATACTAAACAGGGAAATTATGCATGTGGCTAATTGTGACAGGTGTGTTTATATAAATACAACCCAAACTCAGCTTTATGAAAGCATGTCTTTCTATTAAAATGGATTGCATCAGAGAAGAAAAATGAAATATCTAAATCCATCTCTTTCCTCATGATTAGCAAACCCAGCCCCAGTCTCTCTTGAAACACCACCTGCTCTCTCAAGCACATTCATAGATAAGGCTTATCGAGACTGAAGGGGATTATATAGAAGCAAAAAGAGAGAACAATGAAAGTAGCTTAATGAAATTCTATGACAAACTAGAAAAAAAGACCACATCATCTTTTAAAATAAAATCCAAGCTCCCATACACAAATCCAATAGCTTGCTGAAAAACACTTAGTTCTCTTTAACATATAGCAATTCCAGAGTTGCTGATGTAAACACAACTTTGCCAGAAAGTTGCAATTATGAGAAAATTGAAAAATGCCTTATATATTATAGCTAATTTTATATAAACAAATAAGTGACTGACAAAGGTAAAATATAAATTACCTAATTGAAAAGTTTGCTATGTTGATCTATTGATGTAAGTTACAATTTGTAATATTGCATTTTCTTTCCCAGTGAATAAAACTCAAAATTGTGCCTTCCACCTTGGCTTTATGAGTTTACGGCTTTATGAGTTTCTTTATATCCCTCCCACTTGTAAATTACATTAGGACTTTGTTAGGTCAGCACAAATATGTGACAAGCTGTAATGACTTGTTTAACTTCTGAACACATAAGTGTAAAACTATTATTATTCACCTCTATAACCTATATTGTGTCCAAATCCTGCACTCAAAACTGCTCTGTGGAGAAGCAATGAAATGTCACCCCAAGTGATCAAAAGATGCTTTATCAATCGGTGTAGGAATTCCTATTTACTTTTCTCTCAGCTTCTGTGATGGTGGAAGCCAGTGTTTGGATAAAGTTTTGGTAGCCTGAGATCCAAAGCCATATCTATGAGTAACACCCTGTGCTAACCCACAATGGGCAATGTGATATGAGCAAAAAATACACTGTACTGCTTTGAGCTACTGAGAGTTTCAGAGTTTTGTTTTGTTTTGAATCATTGGTATCCTGGGTTTTCTAACTGATAGGAAAACTGAGCCTCCCATAGAAATACTTTACATTTAAATTGTATTTATTAATTTATTTTTAGTGATACGGTCTTGCTCTGTCACCAGGTCTGGAGTGCAGTGGCATGATTGTAGCTCACTGTAGCCTCAACCTACAGAGATCAAGCAACCTACAGAGCTCTCACCTCAGCCTGCCCAGTAGCTGGGACTATTGGTGTGCACCACGATGCTCAGCTAATTTTTTATTTTGTATTTGTTTTTTCTTGGTGGTGGTGTTTTGTTGTTGTTGTTGTTTGTTTATTTGTTGGTTTTTTCATAGAGATGAGGTTTTTACCATGTTGCTTAGGCTGGTCTCAAACTCCTGAGCTTAAGTAATCTGCCCACCTCGGCCTCCCTAAATGCTAGGATTACACGCGTGAGCTACCGTAGCAGGCCAAGTTGTTCTTTATTTACTCAGAATGTTCTTGCTCTAGATATCAACAATGTTCATTCTCTAATCTCAGTTAGCTGCTCAAACGCACCTTTCCAAGGGGGTCTTCTTTTATCACTCTATTAAGTAAACGTCCCCTTTTCAGACTTGAACTACCTCATTATTTAACCTGATTTTTACCTATTTATGAGTTTCTCACCCACGCTGTGCTGTACAGTCCACAAAGGAGAGATTTTCCCATTTTATCATTGTGCTGTTGGTCCCCAGAACAGTTTCTGACATACATTTGGCATGTTTATGCACACACATGTACACATATGCACATTATTAAATGAATAAATGAATAGATTGTGTTGAAACATACACAGGACATGATGAAAGCAGGAATATAGCTGGTTCCCATGAATGGGCTATATTGACAGCTGAGCAATTAGCACTCATGTTCTGAGTTAGCACTCTTCCTGGTAAAGAAGATATCTGAAGTGCTAGATTTAGAGGTAAGCTTAATTAAAAAAAATTTTAAAGGCAAATTGCTGCTAAGGTTTAAGTAATGGGAACGTATAGAACAGCAGTGATCATACAGGAAGAGATACAATAATTGTTTTTTTAATAGAAAAGTTTGTGGAAGATGTTCTTTAGGTTGGAAAGTAAATTATGAAGATATATCGCATTGAATTCAACATTAACCCGGGTAAGTGAGAAGAAAAGTCTATGTTTGTCATGTGAGTAGTAATTATGATTTAACAACAAAACAAATGAAAGAAAAATAAACAAAGCAAGAAACACTCAGAAAATAAGTGTTAAATGTGAAGGTAAGAGTCTGGAGTCTGCAAATCCTAGCTGTCTACAGGACTAAAATAGGAGACCAGAACAGAAAGACAAATATCATGACAAGGAGAATGTTCTCAGGATGTGACCAAAGCACAGAATCTCTGTAGCAAACATCAACACTGATAATTAAAAGCACTGGATAACTGAGTTCTTCATCCAAGCTGATTAAGTTTCTGTTGTTGCTAGGAATTTGGCCTTAGTTGTCTAGAGGTCAGAGGTGAGAAGTTTAGTGAAAAAAATAGTTCAAGAGCTCTAGTGAAGAACAGATTTAGGCAATTATTAACTTATTAATTTTCTTCACATTACAAAATTATTTCTGAAGCCTGCATTGAACTATGTAAATAAAATTATAATTATGTTTACATTAACATGGCTTTGTAGCTTCTAGAATATAAAGAAAGACTTACATATAAAGAAAATTAATCACATAAAGAAATCTAATATAAAATACACTTATAAGGTGAATCATTATCACCTACTCCTTAATTAACTGCTTTTATGTTTATTTTGTATTTATTTTATGTTTATGTAATGAAAAGAAAGAATTCCTTTTCATTTCTATTTTACTGTAAAAATACTTAGAGAAAATCATGATCTATATAGCCTACAGTATTTGTAGATGGATATTTGTAACATTTAGAGACTATGCAACTGTTCATATGATAAGACTTCCAGGAAACTCACTTTGATATTCTAACTTTTAAATAGACATGAAAGATAAGTAAACCTTATTTATGTAAGATAAATAAAACCTTAAATAGAAAAGAAAACTTATAACTACTTATAAGGGGCTGATAGTTAATTATTAAAGCTATTGTGAATATTTATTTTAAAGTAAGTTAGTTTAAACTTAGTGTCATTATGATATCCTCTGTATAACTCTTTAGTATAACTAATATCACAAAAAAGTGATTTTAAAAGACTTGTGACAATAGTAAATGTGCATACTTCTATCTTCACACAACCAAGCCCAGAGGACATGTATCTATTCTAAAAGAATTCCATAATAAAACTCATGATTAGATAATAACATTATTCATTTAAAATTGTTATTAATTGGTCTACCAATAGACATAATGAGATACTCATCTGCTGCAATGCAAGCTATATTTTATTTTTTATTGCAGTAATTTTCTGGGTGTCACAAAATAAAGAGTTAATTCTTAATATTAATGGACATTAAAATAAGAAGATATGGCAGTATTATAGGAAAGGAAATTAATAAAATTATTTTTCCAATAAAATTATCCTAAAATATATATTTCATTTATAAAAATATAGAAAATTATTATTACTTTTGAATATCAGGCTGACTAGAAACATTTTCCTGTACAAGTCATTTAAGTCTAAAAATGTATGGTGTAATGTAACATTTAAAGGAATATCTCTAAATCTTCTTTAAAAAATCTCATTTATTAATGTAACAATTTATTGTTATTTATCTACCTTTGTTTCAATTTAGCATATATATGATAAACACACACACACACACACACACGCTTGGCCTGTATTTTAGGCATTTTTTTAATGCTATGACTGCCTTTGAAAGTCAAGTGACTTTGGTTTTTGGATTTTAAAGTCATTTTACATCTGATTTCCATTGGATATTTTCTCTTTAAAAGCGCCCATTATTTGGTTGTTTTTAATGAGATAGAAGTTAACGGTCTTTTTCCTGTTCTCTTTTACTATTAAACATCACATCTAATTAGATATTGACACCCAACACTTAACCCAGTCATTCTCTGTCAGCATCCAGTGCTTAAAAGAAAAAAAATATTTTCTGAAGGTTTCCCAGAAAATTGTTTCTGTCCTTGAAAATTCCTGTGCTATGCACTGTGAATTAGCTATGCAATAACCCTACATAACCATCCCTTCCTTCCTAAATTCAAAAGCAAGAATAGCCATAATTAACAAACCAAAAAAAATGGATGTTGGTGTGGATGTGGCAAAATGGGAACACTTTTACACTGCTAGTGGGAATATAAACTAGTACAACTACTATGGAAAACAGTATTCAGACTCCTTAAAGAACTAAAGTAGATCTGCTATTTGATCCAGCAATCCCATTACTGGGTATCTACCCAGAGGAAAAGAAGTCCTTGTATGAAAAAGACACTTGCACATGCATTTTCATAGCAGCAGAATTTGCAATTGCAAAAATATGGAATCAGCCCAAATGCCCACCCATCAATGAGAGAAGAAAGAAAGAATATACATACACAGACACACACAGACACACACAGACACACACACACACACACACACACACACACACACACACCATGGAATACTACTCAGCCATAAAAAGGAATGAAATAATGGCATTCACAGCAACCTGGATGGAGCTGAAGACCATTATTCTAAGTGAAGTAACTCGGGAATGGTAAATGAAATATTGTATGTTCTCACTTATAAGTGGGAGCTAAGCTACGAGGATGCAAAGGCATAAGAATGATACAATGGACTTCGGGGACTTAGGGGGAAGGATAGAGAAGAGGGATAAAAGACTAACATTTGGCACTGGGTGCAGTGGCTCATGCCTGTAATCCCAGCTCTGAGGGAGGCAGAGGTGGGAGGATAACTTGGGCCCAGGAGTTTGAGACCTGCCTGGGCAATATAGCGAGACCCCATTCTCCACAAAAATGAAAATAGTAATAATAATAAGAGTAAGACTACATATTTGGTACAGTGTACACTGCTCAGGTGATGTGTGCACCAGAATCTCAGAAATCATCACTAAAGAACTTACTTATGTAACCAAGCATTACCTGTTCCCTAAAAAGCCCATTGAAATAAAAAACAAAAAGCATAGATAAATTAAGAGAAAATTGCTCACTCTTTCTCTCCTGCCTTCTTTCTGCATGATACATGGACATGCCACCTGAGATGCAGCAGTTATTTTGAAACCAGAAGGAGAGAACTATACAGTAGGAGTCCCTAACTGCAGGCCAAGGACTCGGCCACCTGACAGGAGGTGAGTGGGAACTGGTCACAGAGCAGGAGGTGAGCAGCACAGGAGCAAGTGAAGTCTCATGTGTATTTACAGCTGCTCCCCATTGCTTGCATTACCACCTGAGTTCTGCCTCCTGTTAGATCAGTGGCAACATTAGATTCTCACAGAAGCACAAACCCTATTGTGAACTGCACATGCAAGGGATCCAGGTTGCATGCTCCTTATGAAAATCTAATGCCTGGTGATCTGAGATGGTGATGCTAGCACTGGACCGTGGCTGCAAATACAGATTAACATTGGCAGAGAGGTTTGACTGCACATAGACCATAATAAATCAGTTACCTGCAGTCTCATCAAAATCCTATTGACAGGCAAGTGACAGTTAAGCTGCATCTGGTTGCAGGCTTTAGAGTAGCAAGTGAGTTGATGTACGTCAGTCGTATAGCTGCATCTGATGGCAGGCTTTATAGCAACAAGTGAGTCGATGTACTTCAGTTGTATAGCTGCATCTGATGGCAGGCTTTAAGTCAGAATCTGACACTTATTTTAGTCCACATGTGGCCTACCTATTATTTTATTTACTACTTCCATTCTTGACTCTTTCCTACCCTGCACACATGTCTCAGTCACAGTTTTGGTTAAGCCCAGAAGCTAACCCTAGCCAAAATGAGTAAAAAACAATTTCACTCAAGAACTTTTATGAAAAGGGGAAAAGAACCAGTGATGAGAAAGCAGAAGACTCTAAGACTGAAAACAAAAAGAAAGCTTCATTTAAAAGAAAATACTAAGAATCTTAAAGTATGAGTTCATTGTAACAGGTGATTCATATTCTCCAAGCCTGCTTTGTATTATCTGTGGCGACCTGTTATCTAATGAAGTCATGAAATCTTCAAAACTGCTTCACTACATGGAGACCAATCATCCTGCATTAAAATGCAAGCCTTTAAAGTTTTTCAAAAGAAAAAAAATGTGAACATTAACACAACCAATTATTGAAGGCTATCACTTCATCGAATGTGTCTGCATTGAGAACTTATTGTAAGTGGCTAACCACATTGCTAAAGCTAAGAAGCTCTTTTGTAAGGTGTAGAGTTGACCCTGCCTGATGCTAAGGACATTTGTCATGAACTTTTAGAAGAGTCTGCAGTTCAAAAGGCAGCACATGTTCCTCTTTCAGCTAACACCATAACAAGACAAATTGATGAAATAGCAGAGGATATTGGGCACAATTGTTAGGATTAACGTGTTACCATTGTATGCAATTCAGGTTGATGAGTCTACTAATGTCAACTACAAAGCAACAGTGCTTGTTTCTTGGGATATATTTTTCAGGAGGATGTGCACGAGGATATGGTACACCCACTTTTGTTGCCAACCAACACCGCAGCTGCAAAACTATTCAAGTCTTTGAATGATTACATCTCAGAAAAACTGAACTGTTCATTTTGTGTCAGTATGTGCACACACACGGAACAGCTGCCATGACTGGACAGCTTTCTGATTTCAATACTTGGGTCAAAGAGGTCACTTCTGAATGTGAGTCTATGCACTGTGTCATCCATAGAGAAATGCTGGCTAGCCAAAAAAATTCACCTGAACTTAACATGTTTCAGAATGTGATTGAAGCTGTCAACCACATTAACGTACATGTCCTCATCTCATGTCGGTTTTCACAGCTCTGTGAGATGGACACAGAGCACACACATCTTCTCTTATACATAGAAGTGAGATGCCTTTCTAAACATGGATCACTGGCCAGAGTTTTTGAGTCATGAGAGGTGCTCTAGAGATTTCTTTTAGAAAAACAGTTACAATTGGCAGAACATTTCAGTGACACAGAATGGGTTGTAAAACTTGCTTACTTGTGTGACCTGCTCAGTGAACTCAGTATGTCACTTCAGGGCAGAATAACAACTGTGCTCAAGTCGGCAGATAAAATAGTTGCATTCAAAACCAAATTGGAATTATGGGGGATATGGAAGGACATTGGGATTTTTGACATGTTTCAAACAGCGATTTTGAAAGACACCGAGCCAGGGGCTCTTTCTCTCAGTTGGTGCAGGATCACCACTCTCAGCTTTCATGAGTTTGAGCATTACTTCCCAGCACAAAAGACCTTTGAACTGGGAAAGAATTGATCTGCTACCCATTTTTAAATAAGCCATGTCAATTATCTTTGTTTATTGTAGGAGAGGAGCAATTGTTTGAAATCACAAATAACAGTGGCCTTAAAAGTCTGTTTGAGACAACTTCAAATCTCCATATGTTCTGGATTAAAGTCATTGTAGAATATCCTGAGACTACCACAAAATCACTGAAAGGTCTGCTTCCATTTCCAACAACCTATCTGCGTGAATCACGGTTTTCTCTAGTGACAGCAACCAAACGGAGATTACGAATTAGACTGGACATAAGCAACACACTTCGGGTGTCACTGTCTCTGATCATCCCCAAATGGAGCCATCTCATAGCAGGGAAACAAGCTCTGGGCTTCCACTGACTCTACATTATGGTGAGTTGCATTATTCTTTCTTTGTATATTACAATGTAATAATAATAGAAATAAAGTACACAATAAATCTTATGTGCTTGAATCATCCTGAAACCATCCAACCCCACCCCACTGCAGTTTAAGGAAAAATTGCATTCTACAAAATCAGTTCCTAGTGCCATAAAGGTTAGAAACCACTGCTATACGGAATGCCAAGTGAGAGAACTACAGAAAATAAGATATGCCTGGCCATGTTATGTATGAGGAGTAAAACTTAATCTGTTTAAGCTGGATTTTTGTTGGGCTTTCTGGAATTTGCAATAGACAGTAGTAACTGACATAGACTCTTCTTCATCCCAGTGTTTCTTTTTTTTTTTTTTTTTTTTGATTGTTTGTTTTTGGTTTTGGACATGTCTTATTATCAAGACTGATGACGAACAAGATGACACTGACATGGGTTGATGATCCCTACAGTTAGGAAGTACTAAGCTTTATCTGTTTCCTTCTTAGGCCAATCTCTACGTCTGCAATGATTGAAGACATCTTTCTTCCCATTCCTCCAGAAGGAACATTTAAGACTATTTAAAATGCATTGCTTCTGTTGATCTTAAAAGTTTGGCTAGGCACTATGTAACTATGAACTTTAGAGAGGGAAGGAGTGGCAGTTAATATTTACAAATTATCAACTATGTGCAGAATTCCTGCTGAATCATTTACATATTGTCTCATACTTATCAAAGCAATGTTTAGAGACAATTCTACTTTTAATACCTCAATAAGTGGAAACTGAGTCTCAGAGATATCAAGTGTCTGTCTTAACATCCCAACACTAATATAGAGTCAAAAGATTTTAAAGTAGTGGTTCTCCAAGTGTATTCTCCGCATCACTAGCACTAGTTTTGCCTGAGAACTTTCTAGTGATGTAACTTTTGGAACTCTATTCCAAACTCACTAAATCACAAACTTTGTGTTTGAGGCTTAGCAACCTGTGTTTAACAAACCCACCAGATAATGCTGATATACACTAAAATTGGAAACCCACTGTTGTACAGAAACAACTCCTAATATTTACATATTAAATATAACCTGACAATTTAGACTATAAGGCTTCTTTTTTTAATATTTAGAAATTTATCTTATACTGTGGCTCACAAAATAGGGGGTATATGAATTTATAACAACACTGTCATTCATATATTAGTCTAACAGGCTATGGGTTTCAAATTAGGCCAATATCAACTCAGAAAATTTGAAGAATTATTTAAATAAAATCCTACGTTTTCAAGAGTTTATGGCAAGAGGCTTGATGTGAGCCAAAGGTCCAAGAGCTAAAAGAATTATGCTACTGGAACTAATTTACCATCGAGATGAAGCATTAAAAGCCAGCAGGGATTATTGAGGAGCTTGTTTTGTTTAAGAGCTTCTACATTAACCCTACTGAGAAAATACTAGTCTTTAGCTTAAAGCTTGGTTGCATGCTGGAAAGAAACAGCTTAATTGGACTTTTAAAATCCCAGGACAGGTAATAACTTAATTTAAGATTGTCAAACAAAGTGCCATTTAGGTTATATCAGTCACTTTCATTCATAAAGAGGAAGACTGAGTCTGTTCAGTGGATGATTTTAATTCCCAGTTTTTTAGGAAAGTAGAGCTTTAGGCTCAGACTTAAAAAATACAAAATTTTTTCTCCAAGAGTAATTTATTAACTTTTTATTTGCTTCCCTGATTTTAAGATTTTTGTCCCAGATCCTCTTCAAATAATCCCAAGGCTAAACCTTTATATGTGTCTCTTATGACTGCCATATATAATTTCTTTAAGCAAAAATATTCTCTTCATCATATGTAAAGCTGTCCGACACAAAAATGTGTTTATTTTTATTTCATTTTATTTATTTATTTTTGAGACGCAGTCTCATCCTGTCGCCCAGACTGGAATGCAATGGCATGATCTCAGCTCACTGCAATCTCTGCCCCCTGGGTTCAAGCAAATCTCCTGCCCCCACCTCCCGAGTAGCTGGGATTACAGGCATGCACTACCACCACCAGCTAATTTTTGTAGTTTTAGTAGAGACGGGTTTTGTCATGTTGGCCAGGCTGGTCTCAAACTCCTAACCTCAAGTGATCTGCCTGCCTCAGCGTCCCAAATTGCTGGGATTACAGGAGTGAGCCACCATGCCCAGCCCTTTGTTTATTATGATTATTTTTTACATCCTTTTCTTAACTAATGTAACATTTTGGTGTAAAACTAGCTAGCATCATGTTCAGTTGATTACTTCTACTGAATTTTAAAAGCACTCAAAATGTGGTAATTACTATTAACATTAACACATTATATTTTTATAGTTCTCCATAGAATTCAACAATTCTTAAATTTTATGCTATTTTCTGTGTATAGTATTTCTCTTCATATTGATTATAAAGAATTTGCTGATAAGGTGTGTACATGCCTTTAAATCTTAAGTGCTGCATTCTATGTGGGGAAAAGAACTTATGACTATTAAACATAAATTATAATCTTTTATTAATTTCCAAAAATAGTTTTTGTGTGATATTTTACAATTCTTTTTGAGGAACTCTGCCATTGTCTCCTAAATTAGTCTCCTATCCATTGATTCACTTTATTTCTATGTATATAGTGGGGGATTAAATGCACCTACATCAGAAATTGGAAACAAAAGACCAAGATTTCTTGAAGTGATTACTAGTATTACTTTACTGTGCTTTTTATCAAAGCCAGTTTTTTAAATTATTTTTTTAATTAGGGAAACTATTGTTACACATATAATAGCATATATCAGAAAATGCTTAGAAATATCCTATATGTTTAGATATATTTAATCCTCCTTTTCTCCTTTCCTTTCTATTTATTTTTTACTTTATTCCACAACAATCAAAGGAAGCTGCATTTGAGTTATGAGTCCTCTTTTAAAAGTAAATAAAAATTACATACACTGTAAAAAATGCTTAGAGAGGAGACTTCCCAAGATGGACAACTTGAAGCAGCTAGCGTGCCTTACTCTCATGGAGAAAAATGGAAAGAGGAAGTGAATACAACACCTTCAACATCCTCGTAAACACATGGGATTCATCAAGAAAATAAACCACAAAGAATGGAGGGAAGACAGGACAATTGCCCACCTGAGAGTGACGTAGAGCCAGGGAAGCCTCCCCTGACCAGGGAAGTGGTGAGTGAGTAAGCAACCCTGGGGGCCCACACTTCTCCCACAGTTCTTTGCAACCCTCAGGTCAGGAGATTCTGTTATGGACACACTCCACCAGGGTCTGCAGTCCGGCACACAGTGCTATGTGGAGTCTTGGCAGAGCATCTGCTCAGGCACACGTGGAGCCCCAGGAGTTTTGAATATCTCGGCTTCTAAGAAAAAGCAGCTGCAACTCCAGCAAAGTGGGAAGTTAGACTCCTGTGCATACCCCTAGGAAAGAAACTGAATCCAGGGGGCTGAGCAGCTATGGTCTGTAGGCCCTCCTTACAAGGCCTCTCACTGAATAAGACCCACTGGCTTGTAACTCCAGCTAGCCACTGGTGGTAGCAGCATTACACCTCCCTGAGATGTGGCTCCCAGAGGAAGAGGCAGGCTGCCATATTTGCTGTTTTGTAGCCTCACCTATAGCCATTGTTGCCTGCGGGTTCTAAGGAGTCCAAGGCAACTAGAGACTGGAGCAGTCCCCCAGCACAGCACAGCACCTCTACAAAGGGGCAGACAGACTGTTTTTTGAGACAGACTGTTTTTTGACATGTGTCCTGGATCCCATTTCTCCTCACTGGGTGGGATCCCCCAAATCTAGTCTCTAACTAGCTCCTGCAGGTGCATTTGGGGCACAATAGGTACACACCTCCCGGGGATGGAGCCCCCAGAGGGAGGGGAAGGCCACCATCTTCATTGTTTTACAGACTTCACTGTAGATACCTTCAGGTGCTAGAAAATATGAGGTGACTAAGGACTGGAGAGGACCCCCAGAATATTGCAGTAACCCTGTGGAAAAGTAGCCAGACTATTTGTAACATGGGTCCCCAGTTTTGCGTCTCCTCACTGGGCAAGTCCTTTCTGCTTGGCTCTCCTGCCACTCCCCCACTGGGACTATAGAGCCAGTATCAGCTCTGCAACTCCCTGAGACACAGCTCCCAGTGGGAGGGATGTTGATACAGTTTGGATTTGTGTAATTCTCTAATTCTCATGTCTAATTGTTATACCCAGTGTTGGAGGAGGGGCCTGGTGGGAGGAGATTGAATCATGGAGGCAGATTTCCCCCTTGCTGTTGTTGTAATGGTGAGTGAGTTCTCAAAAGATGTACTTACTTAAAAGTGTGTAGCACCTCTCCCATCTCTCTTCCTTCTTCTCCAGCCATGTAAGACATGTCTGCTTCCTCTTTGCCTTCAGCCATGATTGAAAGTTTCCTGAGGCCTGCCCAGCCATGCTACCTGTACAGCTTGTGGAATCACAAGTCAATTAAATGTCTTTTCTTTATAAATTCCACAGTTTCAGGTATTTTTAAAGCAGTGCAAGAATGAACTAATATAGATGGGTTTCCATCTTTTCTGTCTCACAGCCCTTGACCTTGCTGTCTTCAGGCTCCAGCGAGCCATGGGGACCAGAGGCTGATCTGGACCCCCAGCACAGAGCACCCACCTCATGGAAAAGTAGCTAGACTGTTCTCCACACAGATCCTGGTCCTCACTTCTCACTGGGCAGGGCTGCTGAGCCTGGGACTCCAACACAACCAGCATTCTCCTGCCTGCAACCCAGCCGTTAAAGAAACACCCACACATAGAGATGAGAAAGAACCAACACAAGAACTCCAGCAACTCAAATGGCCAGGGTGTCTTACGTCCTCCAAATGATCACACTGGTTCTCCAAAGAGGATTCTTAACCAGGCCAAGTTGACTGAAATGTCAGAAATATAATTCAGAATATGGATAGAAATTAAGGTTATCAATATTCAAGAGTATGGCAAAACCCAATTCAAGCAAAATAAGCATCACAATGAAACCATACAGGGCAGAAAAATTAGCCAATATAAAAAAGAAGCTAAAGAATCTGATAGAGCTGAGAACCACTCTAAAAGAATTTTACAATGCAATCACAAATATTAACTGCAGGATAAACCAAGCTGAGGAAGGAACCTCAGAACTTGAAGATTGGCTCTCTGAAATAAGATAGTCAGACAAAATCAAATCAAAAAGAATAAAAAGGAACAAACAAAATCTCTGAGAAATATGGGATTATGTAAAGAGGCAAATCTATAAATCATTGCAATCCCTGAAAGGGAAAGGGAGAAAGCAAGCAACTTGGACAAAACATTTCAAGATATTTTCCCTGAAAATATCCCCAGTCTCCCTAAAGAGTTCAACAGTCAAATCCAGGAAATACAGATAACCCCTGCAATATTCTCATTTATGATTGATTATGGTTATGATTATTTAGAAACAGAGTCTCGTTCTGTCACCCAGGCTGGAGTGTAGTGGCACAATCTCGGCTCACTACAACTATCACCTCCTGGGTTCAAGGGATTCTCATGCCTCAGCTTCCCAAGTAGTTGGGATTACAGGTGTGCACCAACATGCCCAGTTAATTTTTTTTGTATTTTTATTAGAGACAAGGTTTTGCCATGTTGACCAGGCTGGTCTCAAACTCCTGACTTCAAGTGGTCCGCCCACCTTGGCCTCCCTAAGTTCAGGGATTACAGGTGTGAGCCACCACATATGGCCTCAGGAAACCCCCGAAATATCCTACATGAGAAGATCATTCCCAGAACAAATAACCAACTTATTTTTAAAAGTCAAAATGAAAAAAAAAAAAAAAATGTTAAAGGCAGCTAGAGAGAAAGGGCAGGTCCCCTACAAAGGGAACCTCATTAGGCTAAAGGCAGACCTCTCAGCAGAAACCTTACAAGCCAGAAAAAAAATGGGAGCCTATATTCAACATTCTTAAAGAAAAAATATATTCTCAAGCAAGAATTTCATATCCAGGCAAACTACACTTATTCAGTGAAGGAGAAATAAGATCATTTTTAGTTAAATTAATGCTGAGTGAGGTCATTACCACCAGATGCATCTTAGAGGAGATATTAAAACGTTTTCAATATGGAAAGAAAGACCTTTATCAGCCAAAACAAAAACATACTGAAGTACAAAGACCAGTGTCACTGTAAAGCAGCCATACAAACAAGCCGGCACAATACCCAGCTAACAACACAATGACAAGATCAAAATTACACATGTCAATACTAACCATGAATGTAAATGGGCTAAATGTCCCCATTTAAAAGACACAGTGGCAAGCTGGATAAAATAACAAGACCCAACAGTAAACTGTCTTCAAGAAACCCATCTCACATGTAATGACATTCATGGGCTCAAAATAAAGGAATAGAGGAAAATCTACAAGTAAATGAAAATCAGAAGAAAGCAGGGGTTGCAATGCTAATTTCAGACAAAATAGCCTTTAAATCAACAAAGGTTAAAAAAGGACAAAGAAGGGAATTACATAATTGTAAAGGGTTGTTGAAATTCTACAAGACTTAACTATTCTAAATATAAATGCATCCAACACAGGAGCACTCAGATTCATAAAGCAAGGTTTTAGGGACCTACAAAGAAACTTAGACTCACTCACAATAATAGTGAACCGACGTTAACACTCTACTGACAGTATTAAACATATCATTGAGGAAGAAAATTAATACAGCTATTCAAGATCTGAACTCAAATGGATTTGATAGAACTGTACAGAACTCTCCACCCCAAAACAATGGAATATATATTCTTCTTATCACCACGTGACACCTACTCTAAAAGTGACCACACAATTGGACTTAAAACAATCCTCAGCAAATAACAGAAAACCAAATGAGACCAACCAAACACACTCTTGGACCACAGCACAATAAAAATAGAAATGAAGACCAAAAAAATCACTCAAAACCATGAAATTGTATGGAAATTAAACAACCTGCTCCTGAATGACTTTTTGGTAAAGGATGAAATGAAGAAATCAGGAAGTACATGAGAACAAAGATACAACACACCAGAATATCAAGGACACAGCTAAGGCAGTGAGTGTTAAGAGGGAAATTTATAGCACTAACTTCCCACATAAAAAATGTAGAAAGATCTCAAATTAACAACCTAACGTCACGAGTCAAGAGCAAACCAATCCCAAAGCTAGAAGAAGACAAGAAAAAAAAAAGAGCTAAACTAAAAGATTAAGACACAAAAACCATTCCAAAGCTCCATGAATCCAGGAATTGATTTTTTTTGAAAAACTTAAAATAGGCCACTAGCTAGACTAATAAAGATGAAATGAGAGAAGATCCAAATAAATATAATTAGAAATGACAAAGGGGATGTTACCACTGACCACAGAGGAATACCTCTATGAAAACAAACTAGAAAACCTAGAAGATAGATGAATAAATTCCTGGACACACAATATCCCAGGGCTGAACAACAAAGCACTTGATTCTCTGAACAGAACAATCATGAACTCTGACATTGAACCAGTAATAAACAGCCCACCATCCAAAAAAAAAAAAAAAAAAAAAGCCCACGACCAGATAGATTCACAGCCAAATTCTTCTAGATGTACTAAGAAGAGTTGATGTCATTTCTATTGAAACTATTCTAAAATATTGAGGAGGAGGAACCCTCCTCAACTCATTCTGTGAGGCCAGCATCATCGTAATATTGAAATCCGACAGAGACAAAGGAAAAAAAGAAAACTTCAGGCCAACATCCTTGATGAGCATCCATGCAAAAATTCTCAATGAAATACTTGTAAACCAAATCCAGCAGCACATTAAAAAGCTAGTCCACCAGGATCAAGCATGCTTCATCCCCAGGAGGCAAGCTTGGTTCAACATATGAAAATCAATAAATGTGATTCACCACATAAACAAAACTAAAGACAATCATATGATTATCTCAATAGATGCAGAAAAGGCTTTTGATAAAATTCAATATTCATTGATGTTAAAAATTCTCAATAAACTAGGTATTGAAGGAACATAACTCAAAATATTAAGAGTCATCTATGGCAGATCCACAGCCAACATCATACTGAATGACCAAAAGCTGGAAGCATTCCCCTTAACAACTGACGAAAGACAAGGGTACTGTCTCTCACCACTCCTATTCAGCATGGTATTGGAATTCATGGCCAGAACTGTCAGGCAAAAGTAAGAAATAAAGAACAACCAAATAAGAAAAGATCAAGTCAAACTAACCCTACTTGCAGATGACATGATTCTGTATCTAGAGAACCACATAGTCTCAACCCCAAAGCCCCTTCAGCTGATAAATAACTTCAGCAGTTGCACGATACAAAATCAAAGTACAAAAATCACTAGTGTCAGGCTGGGCACTGTGTCTCATGCCTGTAATCCCAGCAATTTGGGAGGCCGAGGTGGGTGGATCACTTGAAGCCAGGAGTTCGAGATTAGCTTGGCCAACATGGTGAAACTCCATCTATAGTAAAAATACTAATATATATGTATATCTGGGTGTGGTTGTAGCAGCACATGCCTGTAATCCTAGCTACTCGGGAGGCTGAGGCAGGAAAGTCACTTGAACCTGGGAGGCAGAAGTCACAGTGAGCCAAGATCATGCCACTGCACTCCAGCCTAGGTGACAGAGCAAAACTCTGTCAAAAAAAATAAAAATAAATAAAAAAGAAACAAACATTCCTATGTACCAATAATACCCAAGCCAAGAACCAAATCAGGAATGCAATCCCATTCACAATTTCCACATAAGGAATAATATACCTAGGAATATAGCTAACCAGGGAGGTGAAACATCTCTACAATGAGAATTACAAACACTGCTCAAAGAAATCAGAGATACATTAAAAATGGCAAAATGTTTCATGCTCATGGATAGGAAAAATCAGTATCATTAAACCATTCTGCTCAAAGCAATTTACAGATTCAGTGCTATTCCTATCAAACTACCAATGACATTCTTCACAGTACTAGAAAAAATATTTTAAAATTGATATGCAACCATGAAAGAACCCAAATAGCTAAGGCAATTCTAAGTAAAAAGAACAAAGCTGGATGCATCATAGTACCTGACTTCAACGTACACTACAGGCAGCAGTAGCCAAAACAGCATGCTACTTGTATTAGTCCATTCTCACACTGCTATGAAGAAAATACCCAAGACTGGGTAACTTGTAAAGAAAAGAGTTTCAATTGACTCACAGTTTCACATTGCTTGGAAGGCCTCAGGAAACTTACAATTATGGAGGAAGGCAAAGGAGAATCAGGCACTTTCTTCACAGTGCAGCCGGACAGAGTGAGTGTAAGCAGGGGAAATGCCAGACACTTAAAAAACCATCAGATTTCATGAGACTCCCTCACTATCACCAGAAGAGCATGGGGGAAAAACCACTCCCATGATCCAATTACCTCCAACTGGTCCCACCCTTGACACCTGGGGATTATGGAGATGACAATTCAAGATGAGATTTTGGGCAGGGCATAGCCAAGCCATGCGAGTACTGGAACTAAAACAAACATATAGACCAATGAAACAGAATAGAGAGGCCAGAAATAAGGCTGCACACCTATAACAATCAGCTTTGATAAAGCTGAAAAAACAGGCAATGGGGAAAAGACTTTCTATTCAATAAATGGTGCTGGTAAAACTGGCTAATCATATGCAAAGAACTGAAACTGTACTCCTTTCTTGCACCATATGCATAAATCAGCTAAAAATTGATTAAAGATGTAAATGTAAAACTCAAAACTATAAAAACCCTGGAAGACTACCTAGGCAATATCATTTTGGACATAGGAACAAAGATTTTATGATGAAGACTCCAAAAGCAATTGCAACAAAAGCAAAAATTGACAAATAGGATCTAATTAAACTAAAGAGCTTCTACATAGTAAAATAAACTATTAACAGCGTAAAAAGGCAACCTACAGAATAGGAGAAAATATTTGCAAGCCATGCATCTGACATAGGTCTAATATTCAGCATCTATAAGGAACTTACACAAATTTACAAAAAAAAAAAAAAAACATTAAAAAGTGTGGAAAGACATGAGCAGACAATTTTTCAAAAAAAGACATACATGTGGCCAACAATCATATGAAAAACAGTTCAACATCGCTGATCATTAGAGAAATGCAAATCAAAACTACAGTGAAATACTATCTCATACCAATCAGAATGGCTATTATTAAAAAGTAAAAAAACAAAACAAAACAAAACAAACAAAAAAACAGATGTGGGACAGGTTGTGGAGAAAGGGAATTTTCATACACTGTTGGTGGGAGTGTATATTAGTTCAGTCACTGTGAGAAGCAGTTTGATGATTCCTCAAAGAGCTAAAAACAGAATTACCATTTGACCCAGGAATCTCATTACTGGGTATACATCCACAGGAATATAAAGTGTTCTATTATGAAGACATATGCACATATATGTTCATTGCAGCACTACTTACAATAGCAAAGACATGGAATCAAATGAAATATCCATCAATGGCAGATTGCATAAAGAAAATGGTGTACATATACACCCATGGAATACTATGCAGACATAAAAAAAGACTGAGATCATGTCCTTTATAGTAACAAGGATAAAGCTGGAGGCCATTATCCTTAGCAAACCAACACAGGAATAGAAAATCAAATTCTGCATGTTCTCACTTACAAGTGGGAGCTAAATGATGAGAACACATAGACAAAAAGAAGGGAAAAACTGACTGGGGCCTACTTGAGGATGTAGGGTGGGAAGAGGGAAAGGATCATAAAAAATTACTATTGGGTATTAGGCTTAGTACCTAGGCAAATAATCTGTACAATAAACCCTCATGATATAAATCTACCTATATCACAAAACTGCATATGTACCCTAAGCCTAAAACAAAAGTTAAAAAAAAGCTTAGATACAATATTCACTTACATAATAAACTGTTATAACTGTATTATTTTCCAAAATTAATGGTAAATTGCTCCTCCCAATCCTGAGTTATGTAAAACAGATAAGAAAAGTTATGTCATGTTATATTTTATTTCTCCTAGAGTTAGAAAACTAGTATACAATTCCAGATCTTCCATCTACAAACTTATCCTCACTCTAAAGCTTACTGCTTCTCTCATGTAATGTCAACAAGACATTGAATCTTGTTTTTAAATTTATATTAACTTGTCTATTAAAGTTTAGTTACACTATAATAATGATATAATATTTTCTTATAACTGGGTTCATTTCTTAACACAATAGTGATGTCTTAAGGTAGGTTACATTCTATGTGTCAAAGATTTGTTTGAGTTTACATGCTGATGTTTGGCACAATAATTGAGACACATTTTTTCATGGGTGAATCAGAAAGCAGAATTTCTAGTATTTTCTTTGCATTCTAACTTTGTCAAGAAAAAGGAAGATCAGAATGTCATACAGACTTAAAGTTAATGAGAAACTGGCCAAAGACATGCTTTTAGCTCAATCAGGTCAATTTTTTAAGTGACCAATTAAAACAAAAATAATAAACTTATAATGAAGAAAGCTTAACTTGCATTGTTCACCTTTGCTTCTAATATAAATGAACGCTCTAATTTTTATGTTTCTGCTTTTTGAAAAATATAAGCTGATGCTAAGACTTTTGACATCTGACTACAGAATCCAACAAATGGTTATGGCTTTCACTGTGTGGAGCTCTTATCCAGACATCATCTCAAAGTCGTAGGATCTGGGTGAGCTCATATCTATTCTGTTGTCTTGGAATTTCATCTTGACACTATGGTTTCAAGTCAGTTGATCTTATTTATCTTTATTTTTTAAGGCTCATTTTTCCATATTGTTAAGAATAGACTGAAAGAGGTTAAGGGAAACAAATGAAGACGTTTTTGAAGGTTATTGCAGTCTCCCAGTTAAGAAATGCTACCTGAATAGAGTAAGAATTGGTTCAGCTTGGAATGTATTCTGAAGGAAGAGCCAAGGTTTAATTCCTGGAGAATGTGATGTGGCATATGGCAGGAAAAGAAGACTGAGCTTCTGCCTTGAGTAATGAAATCACCAAGGGGAAAAGCAGATTTAGGGGAATGGAAGAATATCATGGTTTTAGTTTTTCTCGTGGGTTAATTGGTTCACTTTGAGATGCCTGCTAATCATCAAAGCATGGATATTGAACTGGCACACATGGGGCTGGAATTCAGAAGAGAGATATACTGGATGTATATATTTGGGAATTGCTGGCAGAGATTGTATGTAAAACTGTAAGACTGGATGGAATCATTAAGTGTATGAGGCTACCTAGACGAGAGAAAGCACAAAGCCTGAATCCTAACCCTAACCTAAATGCTGGCCCTACCTCTAACTACTGAATGTTTAGAGATTGGAGGAAGGGGTTGAACCAGTAAGAGAGAGCTAAAGGAGCAACAGCAAGGCAGCAGGAAGCTGAGACAGCATGTTAAAGTCTTGCAAGCCAAGTGAAGGAAATTCATTCAAGCAGGATGGAGTGAGTGTTGCTGAATGTATATTGATGTGGAACTGAGAAGGAAAAGGAAGAGATAATTTAGTAAAATGAAGGTGTAGCAGTTACCATGTACTGGTGGAGGTGACAGCAAGTTGAGCAGATGCAAGAGAGAACAAAATAATTGAAGAGAATGCATATTTTACAAGAAGTTTTGCTGCTAAGGGGAGCAAATAAGGAATGCATGGTGAGAAAAGCAAGGTAAGAGAAAAGACTTTTTTAAGAAGGAAAAATAATCGTCCTTACATAGCATGCTATTGGAATTGATCATCGTAAACTAAAATAAGTTGTGATACAGTCGAAAGTGGAAGAAATGCCTAGAATGCCAAAAATAATATTACAGGAAATTTTCAACTATTTAGCAGATAAAGTTATTTTGTTTTCTTTTTTAAGACACTTAATCTGGATTAAAAATAAATTTTAAAAGACTATTATTTTCTCTTAAATAAGTAATGTACTTCAAATTGTTCCAACCATGTTCTTCACAAGCTAATGTCTCCTTTTTATTTAGTTTGTTCCTTTGTAAACAAAGCTATTTAGAGCATTTTCAACCCTTTCATATCCTCATCAAAGTGTCTCTTTTGACTCTCCTATACAAAGACTCTGTAACAGTGCTATTACTGTTACTGTGATATAAACTTTAATTATCTCTTTTGACATGTTTGAGCCTACTAACAAAAGAAAAGAATAGGTAAAATAAATTGTGGAAACATACTTTCCATTGGGATGAAGGATACATTAATATACTTTCCCCAAACAACTCATCTGTTTTAGATGCTGGTTTTAAATTGTGGTTTGAATTAAAAAGTGCTCACTAACTTTTAAGTAAATAAAAGCTAAGAAAAAGTCCTACCAATTTTAATTTATTTCAAAGAAAATAATACAAGTTTTTTGTAGACAAAAGCCCTTAATATTTCCTTAAAATGGATTTCAATGTTTTACATTTTTACTCTCTAATATAATAATGAATATCTTTGTATACGATTGACTACCTCTGTGGAAAAAAAGCAAAGTTGTTTGCACATATTTTCTCTAAAATTCTATAAACTTAGCTTGTGTGAAAAGTATTCATTTTTTTGTTTGTTTGTTTTTTGTTTTTTTTCGGGGGGGGGGGATGGAATCTCGCTCTGTCACCCAGGCTGGAGAGCAGTGGCGCCATCTCTCCTCACTGCAACCTCTACCTCCTGGGTTCAAGCAATTCTCCTGCCTCAGCCTCCGGAGTAGCTGGGACTACAGACATGTGCCACCACGCCATTTGGTTTTTATTAGATGCAAGGGACTGAGCTACATGCAAGAGATACCAGGTGGCCATTGTTGTTTAAATGGTGTAACTGTATAGCATTGCATTTGAAACCATTGTATTTTGTGAAGTGTTATGTGACAAGAATAGAAATAGTTTTTCCCACAAATGGCATATTTCTTTTGGTTATTAATTTAAAATTTTACTTTTTTTAATAACTGAGGGAACAATAATGCTAATGTCCTCGTGAAGAAGGCAGAAGTAGAAGAAAGATAAGATAAACCAGATTAGAGAAATATTATCAAATTGTTTGGAAATAATATTTTCTAAGTAGAGGTCCAAGTTCTCTTGGAAAGTTACTGAATGTCAATATTGGTACACCAATGTTGCTAACAAAGTATTATCTTCTTCTTGAGAAAAACTGGGGAAAATATACCCCACATGCATTTATAAGAATGTTTTATGATTTAAACAATGAAGTTGTATCTTTAAATTAAGGTAATAATAACTTAGGCCTTAAGTTGTTGTAAGGCTATGACTACTATGAATACAGACAAATTTTTAATCATTAGAAACCAAGAAAAAAGATAAGTGGAACGATATTTCTGTGTTCAAACTTATGAATCATAAATTAATCAATAGATTCTAGGTGAAAAGAAGAAGCTTATTAAATAATGAATAATGGGAAAAATTAAGAGGCCATATAAAAATGGCTGTAAGTTTTTGGTAGGTATCTAATGGAAAAAACGTTGAATACTTCAAAAAAATAGCTTGCAAATGATTTTACACAAAAGACAGCAATATTCAAAGTGCTATATAATTTACAATAATTAACAGATTATTTGGTCTAAAAACATGATGCTATATAAAAAATCAAACCATAAATTAAACATGCAACGTTGTTTATCAGGTTTAATGCTGATGAAAATTAATTTAACTCAGACACATTTATTTTTTAAATTAATTTTGAGAAATTTTGTGACTGAAATAAATTACTTAGTTTTTCTGCTAAATGTTTTATGCTTCTATAAGGTTGAGAATTTTCAACGCAAAACTAAGTAGACAAAATAGGAAATGCATTCTCATAAATTATTTTGCTTATCAATAATTCATTGGTCTCTGTACCATTGCTCATTAGTTGTTACTGGAGGAAATACTAATTACTTTCATAAAATTATTGAAACAGAAAATATATGAAAATGTGCTTGTACTTATACATGCCCAGTGAATGGCCAAGTTTTATAACATTGGTTTCCATCTCTGAACATTTGTTTTTATACAGTCTCTTTGCCAGATGTCTTTGGCACATGCTAAATATTTTAGTAATTCATTCAAAGAATACTGTAAAATCAAAACTGTTGACTTTAAAAGTAGGAGCTACATTTTGTCAAATACAATTTGAAATAAATTATAAAACTGAGCATTTTTAAATACCATAAATAAAAAGCAGAGAGAAATCTGGGAAGATTTTTCTTCTTGAATGAAAGCAACACTTTAAAAATGTTACAGCAATTTGGTGGAGGTCTTCTGCTTAAGGATAATATTAAGGAGAATAATAGACAATTAACATTTATTTCACTAATAAGTAACATGTTTCTAAATGGAAATTCAATTCACTTTTGTTTGAGACAGGCTCTGGCTCTCTTGCCCAGGCTGGAGTGCAGTAGCACGATCATAGTACAACATAACCTCAAACTCCTGGGTTCAAACAATTCTTCCACCTCAGCCTCTCAAGGAAATTTATATTCTTCCACACACAAAAGAAAACTTAGCAAAATGAAGAAAGCAAAATAAATCCAAAAGTGAAACAGATATGTAAGCAAATTGTAAATATTTTATGTTACCTGGAGTTCTCCGGAGAAACAGAATCAATGGGATGTGTATATATGTAGAAACGTGTCTTAAGGAAATGGTTCATGCAGTTGTGGAGGTTGGCGAGTCTTAAATCTGAAGGATAGGCTAACAGACTGGAGACTCTGGGAAGAGCCCATTTTACCATTCATACGTGAAAGCTGTCTCCTGGCTGAACTGCTTCTTGCTCAAGGGGGGTTAGCCTTGTTTTCTATGCAGACCTTCAATTGATTGGATGAGGCCCCACACGCATTATGGAGGGCAATCTTCTTTACTCAAAGTCTACCAACTTAAATGCTAATCTCATCAAAAACATCCTCACAAAATATTCAGAATAATATCTGATCACATATCTACACACCGTAATCCAGCCAAGCTGATATGTAAAATTAACCGTCACATATGTGATATGAAGGTAATCCTAGAAATTAGATTTTACCAGAATAATATTGAAGTCAGCTTCGTATGTGACAATTCCTATTACTTTAAAACAAAATTCACAATAGTAATTCATGGGGGGAAATCACAGAGAATTCTGAGGTTAAATCAAAACCTTATTGGTGAATTGTATTCTTTTGTTCAAAAAATCTATATGTGGGCTACAGCCTTCAGATGAAGAAAATCAAACAAAATTTGTTGGAGACTCAATTCTCATTAATTATGGGTTCTTAAAATTGCCCAACAAGTCCTTCTCTTAGTCTACTTGGTATGCTCTCTTTACAGCAACATTTTCAAAGTAATTCATTCGGAAGATGCCATCCTACCAGCATACCTTCAGTCTTACCTTCTAGTCACAGAGAAAATTACTGCCATCAAATAAAAATGCCTTTTTTTTTAATGCAGATCTAAACTGGATCTAATGTACACCCTTCTGACACTGCTCTTTTTTTCTGGTAACAATGAGAAAAATTCTCTCCTTCTATCAGAAGCCAAGTTCCACAGGTGCCTCCTGGACAGCATTGCCTTTTACCTTTGCAAAGACCTCATAATACAATTTGATTACTTTTCCTGAATTGCCCACTTCATACTGTTTTCTTTCTATCTATATTGAAATATGTGTATGGTTCTCATATACTTACAAGTATAACCTACCTTGAATAATATGGCCATGGCCATATTACTGTTTGCCCAGTTGTATCTTCAAACTAGTTGAAAAAAATTTACAATTATTTCCTTCACTTTCTCCCCTCCATCTTATTTCTCTACAGTCAGCTTCCCAGCTCCCTAT